>NC_051154.1:29659963-29918204 GCF_013339745.2 Dermacentor silvarum
AATCGTCAGCCACCCGCATGTAGCACGAAGCCAAAAAGAAAACACATACGAGTTTCTCAGAAAGAACTGCGAAGAGTTCTTTCTGGGTGTCATTTGTAGTTTCGTGCTACTACAGTGCCTAGAAAGTATATTCTAGGCCAGTGGCGCACCGCCGGGAGGGGGGGGGGGGGGGGTGTAACCGCCCCCCCCCCCCTTGAGGCCGACTTAACCCCCCCTCCTCCCCGTTTTGTTTAACCCCTTTCCTTTCCTTGCGCCTTTTAATACTGCAAATAAGATGTAAGACGCGCAATCGTCTGCACACTCGCAAACTTGCGCAAAAAGCACATTTTTTTGACAAAATCCGTGAAGAAATTGAAATTAGTGCCGTTTAGATGGTATTGGCAAACTCAGGCAAACTGTCAACCCCCCCCCCCCCCCCCCCCCCCCCCCCCCGGCAGCAATCCTGGGTGCGCTACTGTTCTAGGCACTGTAGTGCTACGTTCGGGTGGATGACAATTTTGCCCTTTCATGATACTTCCTCCACCTGGCGGGATTTCGCAGAACTGGTTTGCTTGGTATACAGGCAACACCGGGAAAGAAACAGCTGTTCGAGAAGGCCGGACGATACAGAAGCGCTGATCCAGCTAGCGGTGGGCTCGGCCCCAACATAAGATGGAGCTGGAGGCGGGCCTTTTGAGGAGCGAAGACGAGAGTTTGAGCTCGGTCCGTTTCCACTGTGACAAAAGGAAAACTGCGCGCCCAGGGTCATTGCATAGCGAGCATCACCGTGGGCAGACCAGACGTCGTCGGCCGCAAGGTTGCTTTCAGTGGTGGTGAAATGGCCCAGCATCTATTGAAATATGATGTCGTATTCCCGGTTGAGGGCTCGATGATGAAGTAGGCTGGTGTCAGGGACTAGTTTCTCTTCGGATTCGTGAAGGTACGCTAACATTAGGCTGTAAAGCTGCCTGAGAGTCATAGAATATGGATCGTGAGATCAAGAGATTTGACATTGCCGACATAGCGGATGGCAAGGGTGCTATATATCGTATTACAGCTATGGTGTCTGCTATGAACTGCCTTATTACGTATCTTGCGTAAATAGTTTCTCTCGACGTGAGTATGACATCGAAGGCTTATTTCTGTTTGATACTTGTTGGCTTGGATCAAACGACGTTCCTCCCACGCATAGAAATAAATGAAAGAAGCCGAATGATGGAGCCAATTTTGCTGGACCACACACAGCTTAAACCTCCAAATGTTTTCTCCTAGCCATCAGCGCAGGATTTCTAAGAACTAACATTTGGGTGAGTTGGTACAGATGCATGTCGCAGAAAGACACACACCGGCGTCGTATCTATTTCTTCTTCGCACGTGAGAAGTTACACTGTGTGTTCTGCCATGCAGAATGTTTTCTCTCAGTGTCTGGTTGAGTGGCTGAGTGCGTCAGTAAACAGAATTTACGAGTCTAAAGCGACCGCTATGTCGGAATGCGCGCTGTCGCAAGCGTTAGATCACGCCGAAAAAGAAAAAGAAGAAAGAGAGAGAAAAAAAAAAGACGCCCCCCAGCTTTCATTTTAGTATAAAAAACTGCCTGTGCATAGTATATGACCCCGAGATCAGAAACATTCATCAGAAACAGCAGAAACAAAAACAATAAATTGTTACCATGATTTTATAAATAAATTTTGCCTCAACTTTGTCTAGACTTGTCCTTCTCAAAGTATATTTATTAAAAAAATTCATTCTTTGCAAAGTTCTGTTAAATTCTGCGTTATGTTTGATTGAATTAAACATTGCAGCATAAGTGTCGCGCCTGGTATGGTTGGAAAGTTTTTCACGTTGAGCCCGCATGCTCTTACCTCGACTCTTGGTGCAGGCAGGGCCGAGTTATGTGTTTTGATTACGCCGACATTTCTCGCGGCGGGAGGCGTGGACAAGTGCATTTTGACCCGGTCGCCAGCTGGTGCTATGTTTAGCATTTAAATGACACGCGTAGCGTACATGAACCGTCGCCTGCTGTTTCTATGTTTAGCGCTTAAATGACACGCTTAGCTAATGTGACCTTTGCAGGGGGCGCAACGTGACCCCCGCAATTGTGCGTCAGAAGAGGGCGATCTCTATCATCACGCGCAACATCGTTGGCCGGATGTCACGAGTACAAGTACGTATGCATTCGGCAGGCATTCTTCAGTGTATAGCGTGGCGCATGACCAGGATAACGTGATGAGGATGTCTTCTCACCGAAGACATTCCCTCGCAGCGAATAGGCAATTGCGGAAGTTCGGCGACCCGCCAGGGGTTCCTTCGCTTCGGGAGCGGAAAATCAGGTGCAGTCACTTCGCGATGGCATTTCATCCTGGACCACACATTCGCGTGCCTCCCCGCAAGTTCAGCTAATGAGGGAAGGAACCATAGGGGAGAGGACAGGAGAACTTCAACCAAATTGCAAAAAAAAAAAAAAAAGAATTTTTGGTTTATTGAGGGGAAAAAAAGCATTGCGTTATTGTAGGCGAAAAAAAAAAAAAAACTGCGCTTCTTTTAGCGAAATTCAACCTGTTTCGAGTGCAATACAAAATTTGCAATCTACATCTCTCGTGTCCTGTCTTGTTATGACCGAGAATAATGCGGAAGATTGCGTTCCGAGTCTGTAAGTGCAGCTTCTCACACCAGGTTGGCAAACGACGAGAACCAACACAGATGAGGGACCCATTTTTTTTTTCTCGCATGTCAGATCTCGTATACCACATTTCTCAAGTGCATACACGATGAAAAGCCGTGCATAAAACAGCTTTTCGCAATCGCATACACACTGAAGGCAGACTGGGTCTGTTACACGCTAAACTACTGTGAGGAAAAAGGAAATTATACAGATTCGACGCGCATATTGTAATCTATGTGAAACGAATCTTTCGTGAAATAGTTAATGAAATGCTATACAACTGTTCATCGTCTGTACAGCGTTTTCCATTATAGCCATTACGTGCATACTCGGCCAGACGGCAAGACGGCAAGACGCTACGACCCAATTGCACTGTCTATACGCGATGTGTCAACTTTGATATGACACTCACTTTAGGGTCAGTATAGTGCGCGGTATAATGCTTCACCTTGCTTCCGTTGTCAATATTAACGACGCTTCCTGACTCTCCAAAGACATCACTTCATCTCGAACAAAGGAGCCTTGGGCACAACTCAATCCAGTGTATAAAATAAGTTATCTACTTAATTTTATACCTTGATTAGTTTTACTTCATGCGCAATAGTTCTGACGTTTTTTTTTCCCGCTAGCACGAAGTTGCGGCTTCGATTACCACTGTGATATTGCAGTATGGTGAGTGCGAAATGCAAGAACTCCCTTGCACAGAAGTGCCTGATCAAGTTAAAACACCCAGCGTAGTTAAGTAATCTACGGCGCTCAAACAGCGAGTCTCTTATAGCCCTCATTAACCCATTCAATAAGTTTTTCGCCTTAATTGCAGGGGTATGCGAATAATCGAAACTTGGATTATGAATCTTCTGTTATTCTATTTTTGGTAGACACGAAGGTTTCATTGATTCATGGAGTTTAGACAGATAGAGAGATACGTTTAATGAGAAGAAAAGCAGACAAGCTGGACTTGAATTATGTTCCTCTAGCGAGCTACTCTACACTGGGGGAATAGGGAAAGATAAACGAACAAGATGGGCGACGGTGACGACAGAGGGAAGAGGCAAAACACATAACGGGTAAGGCTAACCAGAGCTTACAGTCCAGTCCGGTACTTTTTACAAAATCAAATAAGGCCTGGATAGCCTCAAAGCTGGATTTACAGTCGCGCCAACGGCTTAATATAATCTGACAAGCTTGGTTGTCGAGACGGGAAAGAGCATCAGTCAATCTCTGTCGATCTTTGATGTAATAAGAGCAGTCACATGGCACATGCTTTATAGATTCAGGCACATGGCACAGATCACAGCCTGGGGACTCAGTGCGTCGCATTAAGAGGACGTTATCGCTCTGAAGCTCATATCTAAATTCGCGGAAAGGGAGAAATCGTTTTGCTCAGCAACCACTGCGCCGATCTTGATGATGTTTGTTGCATTTAAACGAAAAAGCTAAAATAAAGTGACTGTGGACAGCAGATTTTTTTATTCAGGTGGTCAACATTTTAAACAAATTATTGAAAAAAAACAACAACAACTAAAATATAAAGTTTCCCTATAACTCAGCAATGAAAAACGATATCACAATTCTGCAAACTGCACCTAAATTATTATTATTATTATTATTATTATTATTATTATTATTATTATTATTATTAGTAGTAGTAGTAGTAGTAGTAGTAGTAGTAGTAGTAGTAGTAGTAGTAGTAGTAGTAGTAGTATTTGGTATGTACACATTTACACACAAGGACACGAAGGAAATAGGGAGGGAGCAAGCTGACAACTGCCACCGAGAGGGGCACAATGCCTGCCTACTCTTTCAGGAGGAGGGAATAGAGGAACTGAAAATAGGAAGAAAGAAAGGAGCAAATAAAGAAATGACGGAGACACAGACAGAACAAAACAAAAACACAACTAATGTCTGCACACGGGAGGCCAAGTCAGTATCCTTCAGAAATGTTAGCAGGGCTCGATGGGCTTAGTCACGTCGAGCAGAGCACCCCCTTGGGAACAGGCAATCGTCAAGGGTCGTATATTGATGTCCAATCAGTCTGTATTCCTTAATTGGCAATGCGCGTTGCGCAACGAATGAGGGACACTCGAAAGCGAGATGTTCAAGTGTCTCACAGGAGCCACAAAGCCACGTACACGACGGGCTGTCCACACATCCTTGTCGGTATAGGCTTTCGCGCACCAACACAGATCCAACTCTTTCTTTCTTTCTTTCTTTCTTTCTTTCTTTCTTTCTTTCTTTCTTTCTTTCTTTCTTTCTTTCTTTCTTTCTTTCTTTCTTTCTTTCTTTCTTTCTTTCTTTCTTTTTCTCTTTCTTTCTTTCTTTCTTTCCATTGCTAAAAATACAATGGCGGGAGCTAAGATAAAAGCTGCAGTGAGGCAGCTTGAGGTGCCCTTAGCCCCCGTGTGACATGGTGGCAGTGAGTCGCGCAATCAACGGTATGCAGAAACATTACATATAAATGTTGAAGTACAATAATTAATCAATTCAAGAGAGTTTTCAATAGGGGTACCAGGAAACTGGACAATGGCAAGTAAAAACAATGCAGATAGTTCACACCACCACATTACATACACTTAACTTAACCCTTAACTTGTATAACAGTGCTCTAGCACGACGGGGCAAGCCTCGACCACGAACACGGGAAGGGAACGACCCGTTTGCAACACGCTAGTCTGGGTGCTGATTTGGTAGGTGGCGTATCAGAAGACGAGTGTTTTCAAACATACAGGAAATGTCAAGGCAGTCACATTAGTGGTGGGCACAACTTGAATCGAGGCGACCAGCCTCTCCATTTCCAGCGATGCTCACGTGCGAGAAGTTTGAGGAGGAAAACAAGAGGTGAAATGCAGAGAGGTTAACCAGAATAAGTGTCCGGATGGCTACTTTGCACAGGGGGATGGGGTAAGGGCAGAAAATATTAGAAAGGAAGAAATGATTAAAAAAAAAAAACGAAATAAAGAAAAAAAAGGAACGTAACAGTTCGCACATCCTACTGTTTTTCAATCAGTCCCGTTTCTTTTAAAAAGCACACTAGCACTTTTAAAGCAGTTCGTGCCGACGTCGGTTGGGACCAGGGTCCAAGAATTCTAGCTTCCGTAAGAAGTAAGTTGTCAATCTTGTCGAGCGTGGTGCTGAGGACTTTTCTTTGTGCACTAAAACGACGACAATCACACGGAAGGTGCGCCATCATCTCTTTGCACCCGCAAACTTCACAATCTGGACTTGTGGTCATTCCGATGAGGTTGGAGTACGCATTGGTAAAAGCTTCTCTAAGCCATAGGTGACAAATGAGAGTTACCTCCCGTCCTGGTAAGCCATGTCGAAGGAGGAGCTTCAAATCAAGATCCACGGAAAAAAGGCGCTGTTTCTAGTGTCTACTGAATTCCATAGTGCTAACGTAAGCTTGCGAGCAACAGCACGGAGCTTTCCCGCTGCGTCTGTTCTGGACATAGGGATAGCGACGCAATCGGCACAGGTATGTGAAGATCGAGCGGCTGCGTCTACTTGCTCGTTTCAAAGAATACCACAATGACTTGGCAACCATTCAAATGCGATGTCATGTCCTTTGTCAACTGCCCGATGGTAAATTTCTCGTGCGTCCGTGACAAGTCGTTCGTGGGGTCCACGGCGTAATGCAGAAAGCAAACTCTGGAGGGTGGCTTTGGAATCGCAGAAGCTGGACCATTTCTGAGGCGTTTCCTGACCAATCAATTGAATTGCTGCACGCAGAGTTGCAAGTTCGACAGCCGTCGTTTATTTCAGGTGCGATGTCCTCAATTTTGTCATTGTAGATTTTGCTGGGACAAATATTGCAGCTGCTGAACTGCAGTGCATGACTGACCCATCAGTGTAAACGGTCACTGTTGCCCTCATAGAGTAGCAATAATGCTGCCTGCTTCAATGCTGCTGACGTCATTTGTGCCTTCTTTTTTATGGCTGGATTAGTAAGGCATACTCGAGGTGAATGCAGAGACCACAGTGGCAACGAAGGTCATGCTGCTGGGACGTAATTCGATGGAAGCGAATGCTCCATGAGTAGTCAGGAGATGGCTAAAACTCGTATGCGGCCTAGCTGTTTGCAGGAAACCAAGGTGTTGAAAGGTTATCCTTGGCAACATATCGAATGTGCACTCTTATAGAGCGTCGACCGCAATGTACGTTGCTATAGGGTGGTCACGCGCTATGGCGATTGTGGCTACTGTGGATGTACACTTAGGGAGGCCGAGGCACGTACGAAGAACTTCGGATTGTATACACTAGAGTGTGCGAAGGTTCGTTTTACTGGTGTTACCCAGCATGGGCAGGCTGAATCTTAGGAAGCCCATAAACAATGCATGGTGCGACTGTAGCATCAATTGCACAGATGCGCCCCAAGACTTTCTGCTGACAAACTTGAATACATAGGCTATTGCAGTCAATCTCTTTTTCATATATGAAATATGTGACGTTGAAGACAAATCACGGTCGATGATGACTCCAAGAAAACGGTACTTTGTTTCGTAAGCAATTAGTTGTCCATTTATGCGTGTGGCATATGGAGTCATTGTTTTGCGTGTAAATGGGACTAATCGGCACTTTTCTGAGGATAGTTCTAGGCCTTTCATATGCAGGTAAGACGACGTTTGTGTGGCCACCTTCTGCAGTCTCGCTAGTATCTGCGGACGTGTCACGCCGGCTGCCCAGATGCAGATATCTGCATAGATGGATATCTGGACCGTCCTCGGTAATGATCAAACAAGGCCTAACAGTGCTACGTTGAAGAGCGTGGGGCCTAACACTCCGCCTTGCGGCACACCTTTGCTAGTGAGATGGTGGGATGTCATTTCATCCTCTGTAAGCACGAAGAAGGATCTATCCTCCAAATAACTATGAATACAGCGCAGTGCACGGATACCGATGCCCACATCGGTCAAAGCATGGAGGATTGCTTGGTGTGCTACGTTATCGTATGCGCCTTTGACATCAAGAAACATCGCCACCGTTAATCGTTTCATGCTCTTTTGATGCTAAATAGTTGTTACCAAATCAAGCACGTTATCGGTTGATGACCGACCGCGCCGGAAGCCCGCCATTGCATTCGGATATATCATTATGTTCAAAGTACCATTCAAGGCGCGTCAACACCATCCTTTCCATTAGTTTCCCAACGCAACTGGCAAAACTCCAAAAGTACACTGCGGGCTTTGTGGCCAAGGTTTCCAAGTGCCTTGGATGTGACTCCGTCGGGGCCAGGCGATGATGACTTCCTACAAGTCGCCAGCGCAGCTTCTAGCTCCCCCATAGCGAACATGAGATCCATGCGAAAGTCCTGGGATGCCGCAAAATCACGTGATGTTGATACAGGTAGTGTCGGCAAGCCAGCAATTCTTGCGCAGAAGTCCTCAGCAACGTCGATCTCACGTCGTCCTTGATGCAGGGCAAGGTAATTAAAAGGGTGGCGCTGTTTCGGAGACAATTGTAGGCCGCAGAGCTTTTTATATACGGGACAGAGGCTTACGAGGATCCAAGGACTCGCAAAAGGATTTCCACTTCTGCGATTGCAAGGTATCGATGCGACGCTGGATTTTCTTTTAGATCCGCCTCGCCTCCCTCAGATCGTGAATACATTTGGTGCGCCTGTATCTTCTTTCTGCTCGTTGGCGAATCGCTCGAAGCCTTTCCAATTCACCTTCGTATTCCGTATACTTTGGAGAAGGCCTAAAAGTGAACATAGCCTCTTGCAGTGCATTTCGAATCTGATCCTCCAGAAATGACGGGTGGCCTTCTTGACATTCGTTTTCCATAGTCGACCTCAACTTCGTCCAGTCGGTTCTACGGAGGGTAGAACCGACTTGATCTTGAACCCTTGATCTTGAAATAGGTAGGAACGTGATCACTTCCATGGGTTTCTATGTCTGAGAACCACTTTACACTGCTTCGAAGACACCTTGAGACCAAAGTCAAGTCCAGACAGCTGCTGTAGGTCAGACCCCGTAAATATGTCGGGCTGCAGTCACTATGACAACAAAGGTCTTGGTCCGACGCAAAAGCGACTAGTTTTCTTCCCACGTGCGAGGGCATCTTCTGGGCAATGAGGGACAATTCACGCGAAGTAATTTTGCCGGCAGATTCTAGAATACTGCATAAAATTGGGCTATCGGCATCTTGTCTCAGTCTGCTGGGGGCATCACAGGAGTCTGTAAGAATGACGACCTTCAATGCGTTTAATTCTTCGTATATGCACTTCAGAGCAACATCAATCGCTGCCAGTTCGGCAGTTGTTGATGAGGTTGGATGAAGTATTCTAAACACCCGTCCGATGTCAGCCGTGGGGCAAAAGAAAGTGCTACAGCGGACAAAATGCATCATTATAAACCACTGTGATATATATATCACTAATATTTGAGTAGGACTTTAGAAAAACCTTCGTAAACAATGAAAGTATTCACGTGAGCTGTACATTTATACATCACATTTGTCCACTTAGATGCTCTGACGGATGTTGTCTAGAGAAGAGTGATATTTGTTTAAATATTTATAAAATAAAAAGTATAAACAATTATAAAAAATATTTATGAAGTTAAATATTTGTAAACTTTGTGTTTCAATTTTGTTAACCTTACCAACATTTGAAAATTGTCGGGAAAAATTGCAGGTCCTAAATCGAAATTCGGCTTCCTAAAGTCACTAGAATTTACCTTTCTCTCTGAAATGCAACCTATTTCATTCAAATCGGTCCAGAGGTTGGCTCATAAAAGCATTTATGCGTTTTACATGCATTTGAACAGGGAGATTGAAGTTTTCTTCGAGCTTAGGATTCCTCGTAAGTGCCCGTGAGGACGCGTAAATGCCATCCTCAGCCTAAGCTTATGCAGAAGACTGGCACTGCTGCGCTTAGAGGTTTAGAGCTTCAAGGGAACACTGCGGCTATGAAAGAGGCCGAATTGGAGCTCTCTGGACTAACTATGACCACCTGAGTTTGTTTGACGTACACCTTAATCGAAGTACGGGAGCGTGTTTGCATACTGCCTCTGTTCGAATACGGTCGTCACGAACACGAATCGAGTCAACACCGTTGTTCACGCTGAATTTATGCGAAGTTTATTCTTGTTTATTAGGTGGAGAATATTAGGGTGAAGTGATCCGATTTGAATCGTGTGTGCCGCAGAACCAATGTGTACGGGCGTCGTTGGTGTAAAGTTTAGTTGCCTAATCAATGTCGTTCTGGTGGTCTTCAAACAGTGGTGTGACCTTTCACTATATGTTCATTTACATGCTGCATATTTGAGCGCATTTTGATTGCCCCCTCTCCCCACGTTCAAATGGCAGAGATACAAGTGGCTTTGAAACTATTTTTATTCGTCCGCTATTTTTCTCTGCTTCCTAGAAAGTGAAGAATATTCAATAAGCTATATTCAATACATGAAGCTAGTTCCGATTCTGGTTTTTGGCCTTGGATTCCATCCGAAGATATTGCTATTCACGCGCCCCGTACTCTCCACGTCCTCCTATTCTGAATGGAGGAGCGGCAGTAGCAACAGACGGAGCACAGTCAATAGGACTGGGTCTCGTCTGAAGGGATTCACGTTCAGACTGCATCGGGGGTTGAAACCTTTGGTCCGCTGGCATTTTTTTTAAAGGAACGCACAAGGCACAGTAGACGACTTTGCCTCGCGTCTCTCACTTTTTTTAAAGCTCGTATATGTGTGTTGCGTGCTTCTTGTCTTGAAAGTATCTTTTTTTCCCCTTTGTGAATCGCATTTGGCTGATCGATCATGCACGTTTTAGTTTTGGTTGTAATTTTGTTCGTTGCTATAACAAGTGAAGTGCTCTACCATCTGTTCTTCCATGCATTCTTCGGCCACGGGGCGGGTACAAAAAAAAGAAGAAACGAAGAAAAACACACAAATATAATGTTATTTTCACTCTTGGTTTTATTTGCTATGAGTTGGCAAATATTTTGTCAGTGCTTCGGTATATATACATTCTCCATAAGTGCACATTGTAAAAAATTGATGTCAAGAGATGACAAAAGTGTATTTTATGTCACTAATTAGTAGCACCTTAACTTACTTCACCCGTTCTGATGTCATTCATCGGTTGAGAGTATAAGAACATTATGTTGCCATATAAAGGCATCTTCTCGAATGATGTTGGCTTTGCCCCGTTTCCTTAAAGCGTCGATCGGAGACGGCGTTCGCCGAACACCTGTAATAATGCCTTGCGCTTGACATTTGGTAATAGCTTCAACTGGCGGAAAAAAAAAACAAGGATCAAAGGCGACCGGCCTTTGAGCGAAGTTAAAAAAGGAAATCCCATTGTCCGTATAAAGGAACGAGTCAGTTCTGAGGCTCACTGGACATCTTAGCGGACGTACAATCTCGTTCTCGTAATACGTTTCGTAACAGGGCGCACTTTTTCCGTCCTCTTGCACGGCGTCGAGGCTTATGTCGGACGCGAGTCGCGTGTACCGACGGGAAAGTACTCGACAGCCACGCCGGAAGCATCCGTCCAGTTCCTTCCGCCGCGGAGAGTTGAGTGGGGGTGGTGGCCAGGAGCGCACCGGTTTCGCAGGCATCCTTGCGCGTATAGCCGACGAGGAAGAGCCCTTCCGCACCTGTGAATTTGCAAGTCACCTGCGAACAGAAGAAAGCACGAACCAACGTTGAAAAGAAGTCAAGAAGCGAAGAAGCAGGCGTTAAAGAGGGTAGGGAGCGTGGAGAAAGCGAAACGACGCGAAAAGGAAAACGAAGAGAAACGGATCAGAAGTGGGTCGCTCGGCGGAGGCGTGTGCGAACGAAGTCGAGTCCAAAGGAAGCGCCCCGAGGTTCGGTGAAAAAAAGAAATAAAAAAAAAAAGGGTGCCCGTGGCGCGTTTATGTTTCCTCCCTGCTCTTCCTCCGTTGTCTGCATCGCTGCGAAATCAATAACCGTCGCCGCGTCACGCCGCTTTTCGCGCGGGCGGCGCCTTTCGGAGACATTTTCGGCCTTTCGTCAGCTTCGAATGTAACGGTTGCGTCGTGCTGTTAAGCAGGCATTCGAAATGAATGGGGCTTTTAAAGGGGCAGATAATTCTCAGCTTTTCGCCGCCTTCTTGCGATCCGCTCCTTTCATCGGCACAGGGCACTTGAAACCTCAGATATAGCTTGCGGATAATAACTTTTGTTTCAATGCCGCTTTTATTTCGTTAGGGGTCGGGAAGAGAGAGCGAACGTGAGGAAATATGGACGTGTCGAAATGTATTCCCGTATGTGCGTAGGACTACGTAAAATCTATCGGGGGAGCTATATAGTACGTGCGAAAGGATGGCGGGACATTTCGCGACAGCGCATTTCTCAGCGACTCCGCCGTCCTTAGTTGTGAAAGAAATGTTTTTAGGTAAACAATAAATTGAGCAAACCTACGCTCTTCGGAAGAAACGGCTAGTTGAAGGAGCACTCATGCATACTTTTGGAGTTTCAAAACTCTATACCAGACGTTTCTCACAAGTGAAAGGACGGTACTTGGCAAGTATGAAGGATGATAAACATTCATACGATATTTTAATTTTACATCAAAGTTGGTATCTAAATGCTGTTTCTGGCGTCATCGACATTATCATGACGTCTCGGCACGGAACAAAATTCGCTCAATGCTCGAGGCATTTCCAACTAGTAGGAATTCTGTGGCTAGCACCAGCTTCGATATGTTCATCCTCAAGCTTCGGCACAAAATGCATTTGTTTCATTTTATCGTGCATTTCGCGGAAAAAAAGTTATTTGGGGAAATAATAACTAGAATGTCAATGCATTTGTTGTTTATCATCAAATATGGCAGAACATCATTACCGCCAAACGTGCATGCCCTGAGCGCTGACAAACTTCACAGTCAAATGAAATCACGGCGTTTCACTTACCATGCAAAGCAACTCGCGAGTTATGAGAGATGCTGTAGTGGAGAGCTGCGGATTCTTTTAGATCGCTTGGAGTCGTTTAACGTTCAGCCAAATCCAAGTACACAAGCGTTTTCGTTTCGCATTCCGCCCTCACCGGAATGCGGCCGGGAATCAAATCCGCGAGCTCGCGTTTAACAAAAGAACGCCATAGCAAGCACTCAGCCACCGCTGCCGGGTACTGGCCAACTTCAATTTCGCAATTGAAACACGAGACCTAAAGAAAACAATGAAACGTTCATTATCAAAATTGCGTAATTATTTAGTCAATCTGTGACTAAAATTGACTATATCCGCCGACGCGACGCGATGCATTGCGGCGGAAAAAAAAGGCAATATTTCCTTCTGAAGCAGGTGGTTTGTCGGAATGTAGTACGTACAGCGTACCACCTGCTACGCCCTGCTACTACGCCCTACGTACCTGCTACTCTTACGGCGAGCTTACCATCAGAAGCAGAAGTCCCATTTTCTCGGATTCATCTGAAATGAGCTTCTTTGAGCTGCAATGGGACTTTGAAGCAGCGCTGCTCGTACTTTGCGCGCAAAGAAGGCGCTCTTAGCTGGGACACTGGTCTACACCAGACACGCTAGTTATTGTTACTGTGCGTGCTTTGCATGCGTTGTGTTTATTGGGTATCATGCGTTACTGGGCCATATGCGTTTTGGTCGAGATGCGGTGCCGTATGTCACCTGTTTCATCAGGAGTAACATGCTAGGCGTATGGCCAGGCAAACATCTTTCTCTCTCTCATTACACGCTTACAAGACGTTGAGTTCCTAGCACTTCCGCATACGTTTTGTAAGACAGAGTCAATTTCAAGCAGGAGAACAGGGCCTGAGCAATGTAAAGATTCTATTCCAATGAGAGGCCGTTTCTTTTCACGCATCGTCAGTGGTCCGAGCGACGCTCCGCCCGCGTTATCACCGGGATCGGCCTACCATGAATGGTGGATGCAAAGAAAGGAAAAAAATCGAGGGAAAGGAAACCTTACATTATACCGACCCAGTATGACAAGTTTGCTCGATTCCATTGTATACAGATATATTGATGCGGCTTGTATTTCATGCGCACATGTACCTTTTTGGCACCATTTAATTTGCAATCCGAACAGCATTGAGCCGGCTGGATGCTAGACCATTTTCGGAAATGAAGATCCTTGGACCATGGCCGTACGTTTCGATGGGACAAAAAGCCACAAACGCGTTGTTACAGTACCTCATGTCGACACGTCTTGGCAACCGTGTAGACTCTGTGCAAATTTTCAAATGCGCGCGAAACTGTGCTCTCTCTATCTCCTTTCTCTCTCTTTTCATCTCTATGCCCTCTTCCCCCGTGCAAGATAGCAAACCGGACGTGCGTCTGGTTAACCTCCCTGCCTTTCCTCTCTTCTATTTCTCTCCTCTCTTAATTTACAGTCCTTCGTGCACTTATTTCCCTTTGAGAATTTGCATATTTAGAATTAGGGAAATTCAGAAACAGTACACGTGTTGCTAGGAAGTGCAAACAGCAGCCGCGTGCTGCCAGTGCGTGAAGTGAACGGTCAAATTTAGAAGCACGCTTCAGAGGCTGTTTCGGGGTCGTTCCAGCGCAGAACGGGAAGAACACGCGTAAAGATATACCATGCCTTAAAAAATTAATTACTTTTCGCTGGAACTGCCAGGACGCGGCCGGCTATAGCGACTATAATACGCGATCGCCTCGCTCCAGCTCATTTCGCACCGTTTCGTCTTGCGATCGTTCTCGCCGTTTCTTATTTCTTTTCTTAATTACTTTTCTTCACTCACATCGCTTATACTTCATTTGATTTCTCCTGTTTCAAACCTCCCCAGATATTACTAACAGTTTTTTTTCTTTCCATCTTTCTTGTTTCAAGTTAGCGGCTCTGCGCACTTCGTACCTGCTTTGCTATATATAGTTGTCGCTTTTCGTCCGCGGCCGCCGTTCACGAAGGTCGTAACTAAACTAATGAGGAATATTTTCTTTTGCATATTCTAGCCCTGCTTTACCTATTGTAGGCAAAAGCGCACCATTTTATACCTCACAATTTTGTTTTTTCTTGTAGTCTCAGTTTCTCTGCACAAAATCTTATTGTCATCCCAGAAGTTTGAAAAGTTGTAATATCAGACATTGGTTTTCGTCATCTAAATTGAAGCAATGACGCATTAGAGGGCGGAGGTGGCGATAATATTTATCAGTTGCAATGGAGCTAAGGCCCACGTCCGGGCCTCTTTGTTGGACTCAGGCCTCCTGGGACCATAATGCTTAAGCGACGCGGAGATAGATGGACAAACAATGACGAATCGTTGTCGTCTTTCTATGTCCACGTCGCTTTAGCGTTATGGTTCCAATATCAGACCAACTAACCCAAAAGTCTATGCTCCCCCCCCCTCCCCTTCCCCACCTCCACCTCGGCCTCCTTCATGACTTGATAGATCCCTGATGTGCTGTGCAAGAAGTGCCAACCGTGCATTTTCTACAGCTCTTGAGGGAGTGGTCCACGTCCCCCTCCTGTCGGGACCCTTGTTGGATTGTAACTTTGACGGTAGTGTTTTTGCAAGTAGAGACAATGAGATACTCCGGGAAGGCGTGTTTTAGACAACAGCGCACAAGGGGGACGAGGACAAAGAAGTGTGTAAAAGATGCATGGGCGGACATCCAACTACATTTTATTGAAAAAAAAAAGCATTGAATATGTATTACAAGAAACTGCTCTCTTCAGTACTGATCACTGATCTTATAAATATTTTAGAAGTACGCGCATGCGTCCGTTAAGCTTTTCATCGTCGTCGTTTGCTTCTGCGTTGTAACTGAGTTAATTATAACAAACTAGCCCACTTCTATACGTCGCTAAGGGATGCACTGCTGCCATAACCATCGGTAAAGACACACAGCCTTGGCCCTACGTCTCGTTGTTTCGAAATCCCGACATGTTGAGCGTATCATTACCGACAAAGGAGCGTATCATTACCATGCTATCATTGCATTGTGTTCGTTTCATGCCGTGTTGTTAATGTTCTTCAATGTTGAGCGATGATTCGGGTGCGGCTCGCTGTCACGATTATGGATGGTCTTCTGTACGTAAAGTTGATCGCGCAATGTACGAGCTATAGGTCTGCCCCAAATGTTTGTACAGCATGTTAAAAAAAAAAAGAATTTCACAAATTTTCAAATACATTAATGTGGTCACTGGTACACTGGTTGCATCGTTTCTTTCATTGCTGGGAGCACCCTTGGAAGTCCTCTCCTGTTAAGCGCTGCAGCAGCAACGTCGTTTCCTTTTGAATTGTTGTCACATCCGCGAAATGCCTCCCCCGGAGAACCAGTTTGCGTTTGGGGAACAAAAAGGTAAAGGGGGCTAATTCAGGCGAGTAGGGAGGGAGAATGATGGAATCGCGTTTCAAGAACTCGGACACATAAATGCAGAGTGCGCAGGGGCATTATCGTGGTGCAGAATCCAGCGCCCCTCTTTCGAGAAATTTGGTTGTACGCGGCGCACGCGATCTTTCAGACGCATCCGGACCTCCCCCTGTAGAAATCTGCATAGACAGTTTTGCCTTCAGGTACAAATTCGTGGTGCACAATCGAACATTTTCTTTGGCCGTGATAAAAGTACCGTGATGAAAGAGGCGCTCTGTTTGCCAAATCTACGTGCAGAATGAAGTCTTTTCGCGTAAGTGACTGCAACACCTTGTGTTTCTAAAGTGTCCGTCATAGCACGCAAGGAAGCTTCACATATTTTTCTTGTGCTTATAAGAGAGATAATGTCGTAAGAGGTTTGCTATGGAAGTGTGCTAAAATACCCCGGTGACATGGCAAGAGACGCTCAGGCGAAGCAGCTGCCTACCTCGATCGGCAGGCTATAAACCTGCCACTGCCATCACGTAGCAGCGCAAGCTACAAGCGCCGTTGTGACAGCGTGGCGTTCCTCATTTTCTAGCCCTATCGGCGGGGTCACCACACGAACCAAACATGTTTGAGTCACTGCGTGCGTATCAATAATGATAATTCGCTTTGCCCACTGCAAGATCCATACAGATGATTTCCAGGCGCGGTGGTTCTCATTTTGCGGCATACCACTCAGTTTTGCGTTTTTATTTCCCTTTTGTCTTGAAACGCATGTCGTTGTGAGTCAAAGAGCGTTCGCTGGGGCCGCGCAGCTTATATGATCGATAAAGCGGCAACCCACATAAGCCACCGACTATTGGCGACCGTGACATTAGGGGAAATGAAAGTGCGTGCCTGCTTGGCTACGCCACTGCTGTATGAACTGAATGAGGTCGACAGGCTTTTAGAAAATTCATACTCCTCCATCGATCTGATTCTTAAACGGGCAACGTGAAAGAACTGCAGCAGCGATACGTGACCAACGCAGACCGTTGCTTTTTTTGGAAATAGCTGTTTCTATTTCGGCGTTAGTCCTTGCTGTGCGCTTGTGGCAGTAAAAAAGTACTATAGAGTGTCGCGTGTCTTTCATATGTAAAGCGTGCGCGAGCGAACGCATTCAAATCTGTTGAAAGGTTGCGCTATACAGCTGGCGTTCCAGATAACATTAGCCGAGGTTTAATGTACATACTACATACATACATACATACATACATACATACATACATACATACATACATACATACATACATACATACATACATACATACATACATACATACATACATACATACATACATACATACATGGTGTCCCAGCTATCATGCACCAAGATTTAAAAATATGGTAATGCCACATAGCTGAACAGAACCAAGGTAATGTTGTTTGCCGTCGATTGGAGATACATTATTATATGCATTGCGCCTAATTACATAATTAGTCCTAATTAAATAATCAACTTCTCAAATATTATATTTAGATGAAAAGTGTCAATCACAAAATTGTAGAGCAACATGAAAAACTCGCGATACAGCTTTATGTTGCTCAATAAGTGCTACATAAAAGTGTTTTTCTGACCGTGAAAGAAGCCCGCGAATGCACGCAAAGTGCCACGAGCGGCCAGTCGCGCGGCAATTTTATGTGTATTTGCGGGATTCTTTCACCCTCGGAAAAACACTTTTATGTAGCCCGTATTGAGCAACAGAAAGCTGTATCGGGAGTTTTCACCATCTTTTGTGTCCTTGGAACGTCTTAATTTCAAGAGCTGGTGGTGTAATAAACTTTAATCATATAGCCATGGCCAGTTGTCGGAAGGGTCATACGCTCTTTGATAACGTCGAACATATTGGAATGCTGACCATATTGGCCGTGTAAGCTTGCAAAGGCGCCTTCAAATGACGAATGACTGAGTTGTGTTGGCGCCTTCGCGGCGTGTCTGCACGTTATTCCTCTCTTCTTAACTCCTTCTTGTCTTTCGAACTTCTTCCAGTTTAGGCAAAATGCGGCTAACGAACCGCATTTTTTGTTCTAATCAGGCCTCACTGGTTTTCCGTATGCTTTCACCTCTCTGTCTTTCTCTACAAAAGTCGAAATTACAGCGAATAAGCTGAACGTGAACGCATTCAAAACACGTGCTCTCGATCTTGTTTCGCCACAGTGGCCTGATTCTGCGTTTCGCACCACGGCAAGGGCCGAAATAGACTACTGGATAAAAGAAACAGTTCGAAGCTTTGCTGCCTGGTGCTTTAGGTACTAGCGCAACTCCAAAACAGTCTGCGGATTGACCGCTTCGGTTGCGATTCAAGACTAGAACCGCCATAATCGCTATCGGAAGTCGAGGCGAAAGGATTTCCGAAGGTGCTCTCCGTGCCTGGCCGAACGGGAGAGCGAAAGGGCTAGAAAGGAAGTTAGGAGGGTGCGCTTTGCGTCGAGGCCCGACGGTCGAGCTCAGCGTCGGGACCGGAGTGCGGCTGGTAGGGTTAAGTGGGTCATCCCATCGTCTTTCTCCGGCGCGCTTTGTTAGCGCAGGCGGCGCTCGCTACGCGCCGAGCAACAAACGTGCTCAATGGTGGGGAAGGCCAAGGGGGGGGGGGGGGGGGGGGGGGCTCGTCGTTGCGTTTGGCGCTGCGCGGCACGTTGGCGCGCTCTGCTTTCGCTTTCTGGCCAGATCCGTTATAGGCCGCGTGCACGCAACGCTCACGCGTAACTGCAGTTCGCCGGCAACTCACTTCCTTCAAGAAGGAAGGAAGGAAGGAAGGAAGGAAGGAAAGAAGAGATGAGCCTTTGAACGAACGCCCGCTTTAGCCTTTTATTTAATTTCCTTCTCTCGGTGCCCGCTCGGCATCCCCCGACCCTCACCGTCGCTGGTCGGCGGACCAAAAAGTAGGTTGTTCCCTCACCAAGCGCGGCTCTGCGGCAAAAAAAAAGAAATGCGTGCTAAAGCGTGGACGTGCAGTACGTGTACGCACGCAGGGCGGCTGTCATCGAGGAAAAGCGACATAAACGCGGCCCGCACAGCCGCGCGTGTTGGCAGTGTTACGTCACTTGCGCTTGCATCGCTGCCGGGGAAAGTGTATACGCTAAATGCGAAAACGATCACGCCAGATGTCTGCTGGATTTCTCGTGACGGGAGGATGAGTTTTCTTCTTCCTTTTTTTTTCTTTTCTTTATTTTCTATTTTCTCCCGGGCCTTTTGACTCTCGCGGTCCGAACAAAAGGGTATGTACCTAGTTTTCGCAGATTCGAGGTTTCCGACCTAAACCGCCTTTCACGTTCTGAAACTGTGTCACCTGCGCTGACCAAGGCATCGAAACGCGAGGTAACAAAATTGAGAGTGGGATCTCACGCATATCGCGCCGCTGAACAGTGAAAGGGCTTTAAGAATTTCCGCTGTGTGTGGTTCACGCGGAGGCCGTCCCAACGTACAGCACGGTTTAATGCGCAACAAAGGTTGGCGCGCTGTGATATGTACTGTTGTAGCTCTAGCGATAGTTCACTATATAGATATTATTTGCCAGTTATTGCGTTACACAGGTTTAATATTTGAAGTTAAGCGACTGAACATGACAACATGAAGTTTTATAGGGTTCAGCCCTTGGTGATACATACAGCACACGTGCTCTAGAAACAGCTGATTCAGCGGTTTTTAGTGGGTGGCGCTTCATCTTTCATTACATACATGCTCGCCACATACACATTCGGCGGTTATATATTTCTTGAAGAGAGATTCAACCACCGAACGCGTGTATGTTTACAAGACGCGTGAGGTTACGATTCGTATTATTTCATGAATAAGCAGCTTATATTGAGCCACGTTTGTAATAAGCGCTCGTCGCTAATGCACTATTGTAACAAGGTGGATAGCAGGATGAACTGGTTGAGGGTCATGCTGCTTACAGCGAAGAAAGGGACGCACACGCAAACAGGGAAGCGCATTGAGCAACCACTTGTGCTCAGTGTCAGTGCCCCCTTTGGCGCTGTAGGAAATGTGAATCAGAATCGTAATGCCATGCACACGCTTTAGGTATGCAAATAAGGAAAACGGAAAGAAGACACATGCCGCCGTTACTAGTACGTAATTATTATCGACCTCCACACAAGAGACGAGAATCTTACCCACGCTTTGATAGTTTTACGTTTACACGACGTTGGTACGACCGGCCAACGCTTCACCTGCCCTAAATCCCGTTCGCCGTTCCTAGTTTTGAGATGTTTGTTAAGGTGAAGATGTACCAGTTCTCAATTTCGTTTGAAGTCATTCTTTGGCGTTAATTGCTGCGGCCCAAAACGGCAACATTTTCACAAATCAAAGCACAAACGGTCGTTGTGACATGGCATGGCAGCGTAAATAAAACGCTGCTCTTGTTACTATCTATGCTGATTGGAGAGACCATTAAAAAAATCCCAATGACATCGATTTAGTTTTTTTTCCTTCTTATTTTTGTTCAACTGTTGGCTTGGCACAAAATGACACATAATAACACACGCTGTTTAAGTGCACACCTACACACAAGTTGGGTTTTAGAAAGTGATATGACCGGTGCCCTGGTCACTATTTCAGAGCTCATTGCATAAACAGAAACAGTTCGTGCACTTACCACATTCCAGCAAAGGGCACATAGCAATGGCCACACACTGTCGAAAGATTGATAGTGTTTTCCAAGATAACAAACATTTGTTTGTCAGTTCTGTGGTGGCGTATTCAGTGTTAAACCTCGGCAATGTTATCTTTGCTTTACAAACACCACATCGCCACGATACCCATTCCGAAACCAATAACTAACTTTGCTGAAGGTTAGAACCAACTCCCGGAAACAAAAACTAAATCATTAATGGCTACGGTACTAAATCATTTTCATCTGGATAATGAATTTCAGCGCAGCGTTCTGAAATTCAGCAAAACACTTAAATTCCAATTGATTAATCCCGAACTTAGAGTTCCGTTAAGTGTTCAATGCTTCATTGCTTTTACTACGGCGTGCCTCATAATCAGTACTGGTTTTGGCACGTAAACCCCAGAAAGAAGAATGCTTCATTGCTCTTCTATAACATACTTTTTTTTTTTTGCTCTTCACACAGCACGTTGTGAATATTTTCACGCATGCGTTTTTCTGTATACATACAAAATTACAGCGTTAACATGCGCAGAAATTACGTAATCTTCTGATATGTTTGGACGACAATTTTTATTCATTTGATATTTTGTTACTTTGTACTTGATTGTGTGAAGCTATGTTATTCCTTTTCTGTACATTTAATTACCTGCTGCTTTTACAACGCTATCTGTATAGTGGGCGCCGAGGCCTCGTGATGCCTTTTGCATCAGTGTCCTCTTTTCGTGGAGAAGAACGAAATAAACTTCAGACCTCAAATACCACAGAGATGGCACTCACTTGCTTTGTGGTTGTAAATTCCTTTAAAAAATTGTGTAGTTGCTATCGCCAATGATTTTTAATGTGAGAGAATAGCCGAACGCTTCTAGATGGCTATTTGTTTTATTAAAAGAACAACGCCCTTGAAGGCGTATATTTGTTGCAGTGAGGATATATTTGGGTGGCGTTTGCGGTGTCATTGCGTAATTCAGTAGAGAGCAGAGCCGCTAACCAGCACATCTGTAGTGGTAGTATGGGTTGCTATACATATAAGCCTATTGTTTGTTGCTCTGTGTAATGCTGCGTACTGGCTAGTCCGTTTTTTTTTTCAATTTTTTTTCCACATTTTTGCCCAAGAATGCCATCTTACTGCGCACCTTTCAGTGGCTGTGACCCGCATGCTATCACACATAATTAATTTCTGTTCTCTTCGTGCGTGTTCTACGCTGTTTCATTAGCTTTTTTTTTCTCGCAGATAAATAAGTGGTAAGCTTCATCGCTGCAGAAGGGGAAAAACATATATTAGTCCATTATTTTTGAAGAGATCCTTTATTTATAATTCATCCTATGCTCATCAGCCCTTCACGCCAAGCTAAGGAAACCGACACAGCGCTATAGTTAAAAAAAAGGTAGTCTATGCACACATTTATCTTTTGTTCGTTCTCTCAGCTTGCCTTCGTAGTCTAAATGTTTGTTTGATAGCGCTGCATCATTTTATTCCCTCTAGCTTTTTCTATTTTTTCCCTCATAGCTTCCTTTGATCTAATATTCTGGGATAGCAGGCGCCCTTTAGTGGCGAAACCTCCCACACTATTTTTTCCACTACGAGGAATTTTCGCCCGTAATTCACCACTGTGTACCAGTAACTTCCCGCGTGTTCAATAAGGTGTTTTCATTGCGCTCATTACGTGGCCTCGACGTCACACAGCTAAGAAGGCACCGCTACTATTTCATTAAAAAAAAGATATTTGTGTCGGCACTGATAACGAAATCCTTCAACGCAATCATTCTTCGTTTTATGAACTGAGGAAGAGCTTTTGGTAGGAAAAGGTTGCAATCGTGTGTCTTGGCATATCACTCGACAACAAAGAGCAGAAAAAAAATATCTGAGAGAAGCTGGAGATTCTGGTGCCACACAATTCTAGCGACACACAAAGAAATTCTGTGTACACCTGTAACTTTGAGGTGTCTTCGCCATTCGTGTGGTTGTATGACGAAGAAGTCAGCCTGTATTACTGCGGTTGGCTATATAAAGCGCGCAAGAAATCGTGTTTCGCTCGAGGTAATCGGCTAGACCAGCCGATGAGCTCGAGCGAATAGCTTGCTCTGTGTTTCCTACATACCGCCACGGCGACCTCCACGTAGCTGAATACTGCAGCAGTGGCTCACGGCGCGGCATCCATTCCATCAACAGGCAGAGCCGGCATGCATGCTTGAATAGAATCGTCACCAGCTTGTCAGGGAGAACCACCGTGTTGCTTCCCGCGCGGTGGTTCTGCGCGGACGGCAGTCCCTCCACGAATCTTCAGCCATGAGGGGAGATCACTCAGGGCAAGCAGGATTTCGTCAGAAGAACCTGTGAGCCGCTCGCGCGCGAGAAACAAAAAAGGAAAAGGAAAGAGAGAGGAAAAAAAAAAAAGCTGTCGAATCCTCTAAAATAAGGACAGAACTTTCGGCGTGAAGGAGACGCTGCGCCACGGAGGCCACTCGTTCTCGTCACTATCGTGCACTGACGTCAGATAAGATAAGAGGTCAGTTTGTCGGTGTGGAGAATTAAGTGTGACCCCAGTCGCGGTGCATGCGGCTCCTGAGACAACCTATCCGATGACGGTATATACGCACTTGGCGAAATGTCACCTGCGGTCTTCGAGAAAAGTCGTAGCTTCTAATCGACCTGAGAAATCAATGCCAAGACGTCTGCGAAACGTCGTGTCATCAGACCTGTTGTAGAGCTCGGCTGTTTCCCATCCACACCAACATGGTCGGACTTTCATTATGCCGGCTGGCCAGGCACAATAAAATTTGAATAGACACAGGAAAAGACAAGTACAGAGTCCGTTCTGCATTGTTTTCTTTTTTTTTCTCCTTTTTAATTCGCTTTATTGGTCTTTGATGACGATGCATTGGCGCGGCACCTCGAACATCTCCATGGTGAAAGAGAACGTAGTGGTGTTTCTGGGGCACAGGCTGCGCGCGACAATCTTCGTGCGTGTAACGTGACGCCAGTGTGGTTCTCTGTGCTCACTTTCTCTCCAAACACAATGAATCATGGACGTTCAGGTGAATGCAATGGTCTAACAAACGCCCTGAACATTTCTACATCCAGAAAAGCGCAACACTGACCCTAGAGTAACAACAACGTATTCATTCACGGGCGGGCTATCAGGTGAAGTTTGTCTGCGTGCACCTAGCACTGACAACCTATTTATTGTAAGCAGTGTATAATATATCTGCCTGCATTAATTTATTTTCATATTTTTGGTGGGAAACTATTTTTTATTCGTATCTACGAAGGACGGAAATCGAGCACAAACGTTAATGCCCGGGCGCGCTAGTGCCCCATAATAATAATGAATAATAAAAAAAAATCCATGAACAGGATCATTTGTTCAGAACTCAAGTGCTGATTACAACTGACATTACCGAGGGTTCGTTTTCTTTTCCTTCTTTTTTTTTTATTAGCTACCTTCCACCACCTACAAGGGATCATATTCTTAGAGTTATGTTTGAGAAAATATTATTCTCAAATGTCTTAGTTTGGTCCAGATACCGATTATGTGGGTCCTCTCACAGTATTCAGAATTGTGCACTTGATACGCGCTCTTTAAGCAGTCGACGCATAGCGACATTGCTGGATTGTCATCAACTAAACGAATAATTTTTGGTGATTCAAATCGTACGGGCCGTTTTACAACTTTCTGGATGTAGAAAATTTTAAAGGCTGCTGAACTACGAGTTCAAAATGTCGAGGTGTGCATTGCGACATGGTAACATTTCAAGGCGGACTACAATCAACCAGTACGCGTAGCCTTGTGCATGTACACAAAGAAGGCGCTAATTTCCGCACTCGTCAACGACTACCACGGTCGTCGTGCTCTGTGGAGCAAATCGATAATTGGTGTTTTAAGTTAAATATCTGCCCTTGGCAGAGACAACAAAAACCCCAAGGTATTGCTCGCTCACTATGAACGGTATAAAGAGAGCGTGACTAAAGACGCTTCGACAAAAACAAAAAATATATATGTATATAAAAGGAAGAGAGGCGTTCGGGTGCGCAAATGCTGCAGTGTAAGCCATCGATTTCTTTTTTTTTTTCATGATGGTGGGTGGCGGGAGGTCGGAGGGTTCGAATGTGAAGACGTGCAAGCTGTGTAGTAGTAATATCTACAAACTTATCGGACGTGGCACCAATGTAATAGCTCTGCAGTTAAGGCCGCTAAGTTGGCTGTGCGTTGCGGCTGAAAAAAAAAACAAAAACAAATAAAGGCGAACGCAAACCGTTCACCTTTATTTACCTACTACCTTCATTAACCTAACATGCTATAGCAAACATTTGCCTCTGGCGCTGCCTTCGGAGCCTCGTACCAAACTGTCAGCGCTATTCAAAAGACTTGCTCCGTAGACGGCGCCTATTTCTGCCTTCGTGCGCAGCACTAACGAGTTCGGACAATTCGATATTTCCACGGTGAATTTTTTCTAAGCATCGGTTGGATGCTTTACCATTGCATTTTTGTGTCGTTGCACGTTGTAGCTGAATAGTATTTGGATGTGTTGCACCGAAGGTTATAGTGTGCGTTAGACGCAAGCAATTTGATTAAGAGAGAAACACTACACGCAAGTCAATACTTTTACACCACTAAATGGCGTCGTGGCGCTGAAAATAAATACAAGCCACATTTTTATGAAATTTGTTCCGGCTGCATGTTATGGTGCGTGCGACAACAGAAATCTTTCGCTTAGCCTGATCACGCTCGAAGCAGGTGCACGAGGCTGCGCGCACAAACATGTGTATGCGCGGAGTGATCCGAATTATGCGCCTGTGCTGGTGCGTCGACCGGAGCCAGAAAAGTTGGAACGCGTTCGCACGAAGGCCAGCAATCGCGGCATCTTCCGGTGTGGGCGAGTCCTCGGCATGACGCGTGCCGGCAGAGGTGCGATGCCACCTTTCACTTTGCTATGCCTCCGGCGGACACCAGCGTGCAGGTGCTCACGGCAACGCTATAATATAGCTACAGCACACGAAGGCGGGGGGACTCTTTAGATCCATGCATATCGCTCATGCCTGACTAGAGAACTGTGAGGAGAGAGTGCAACAATGCGGTGACCTCTGGCGCCAACGCTCGAAAGAAAGGCGCCCGTATGGTGACGTGCGCAGTTCCCTCCATGTCGCCCAGCTCGCATACTATCTGAATGTAAATATGACTCCTCAATGAGTGTGACGTGGTCAAAAGAACATCACTGGCGACAGTCGGAGGTGTAGTCAACTCAGCGAGCACACTCCTAGAGTGTTCCGCTCTGGGAAGGTAGGTTTCGCACCGAAAGCAGCATTAGACGAGACAACTGGGCGACTTAAAGAGAGTGCTGCACACGCTTTTTCCCCCCCCCTTTTTTTTTTTCAGAAATGCGACCCGCATTGCATCCTCCGGTGGCGCAGCAAGCCACCAGCCCGTGTGTTGCATGAGTGCATGCCATTCCTTTTACACGTCCAAACGCCAACAAAGAGTATAACAGAAACGCGTGAAAAAATAAAGAAAGAGTAACAAATAAGCGGCGAGCCAGCCTATACGCTGACCTATGTACAAATGGGCCGCCACTTAGCGCCTGTTGGTCAAACCGCTACGCGAGGCTTCTTGATTGAAAGAGGAGGGCGCTGGTGCGCAAAAATGAAGCGTGGTCATAGAGTGTAGCCCTTATCGCTCGATACGCAACGCGCCGCCATAACACCTATAGGGGCGAAAACATTGTATTGCACGCGTGAAGCACCTTGATTGTTGTCTATAGCGCCACTTCATTGTTGTTCCTGCCTTAGTGGACTCGGAGCCTCCAAGGCAAGTGTGCTGAAGAGCAAATACCTAGAAGACGTAGCGTGTTTCAAGATGTTTTCCTTTTTTTTTGCTTTCTCCGCCGCTCAAATTACTCGTCAGCTTTGAAAAACTGTTGGTTTGGACAGCGCCCTCAGCGCACTATTTATCAGCCAAGGCGCTGGTCTATGAGGAATAATTGCATTGAATCACTACGCTATGCTGTGGAATTACCGACATCCCGAGCTTCCTGGCTTGGAGAGAATATATACCTATATGCGTAAGCTGACGGCGCGATGTTATTCCCGTCGGAGACGGACATATAGAGATATCTCACCTTCGTTGTTGTGATAAAAAAATAGGAGGTGAAAGACCTAGATGACAGACACGCTATTCGGAATCATACGACTAACGACCTGTCAGTCTCCTGTGCGCGTTTTGCGTCCCGATAGGAAGAAAGCGTACCTGCTCGGAGCGAGCGGTACTGATCGAGCCGGTTCTTGCTATGCTCTGTGCCATGCTCTGAGCCGAAAGTCGACAACCGAGCTGCCTGAGTCCTTTCTCAGGATATGGGCTTATTGTGGGAAATTGCTAGAGAGTGATATAGAGGAAAGGCGAGGTTAAAAATACTGCTAGATGTTTTGTTTGCACAGTCATTCAAAGGCGGCATTCTATTTTTTTTTCTCTTAGAAAGTTCTCGAGCGCGCTTGGTCGGCATGCATGCAGTCACTTTCGCTCACTCGCGGCCCCTTACGGGATAAAATGGAAATTTTAAGTATATGTGACGTTTTGTACTGTACATAGGCAGTCGGAACCCTAACTGTACAAGCGCCCGAGCGGGCAGTAAAATTGCTAGAGGGCTGATGCAAGTGTCGCTGAGAGAGGGTTGGTGAGGTAAAAGTTACGGTCAAGCTTTTCGCTGTCGACAAAGCGCACCAAAACGATTCAGGAATCGCTGTTGCAGTTTGCGCTGTCTTGAGTTCATGCGTGAGTATTAATGTCTTCCTCGAACGGAAAGAAAGCGTTTTGCATAAAGCGGGTCGAGTGACAGATTGTGCAAGCAACGGCGCGAACTCTCTGCTGTGCATGGAATGTGCGCAACCCAGGGGACGACAGCGTGTGCAAGCGTACCTGAACAATGTCGTCTCCTTTGTTGCGCATGCTGTAAGGACGCTGGTTGAAAATTCAGCCATGGGCTGCTTGAGTTGCCCGATGTCTGTGCTTAAAGATGTGACTCTCAGTTTATGTGTTATTGGAAATGCTCCCTATAGAATTCTTACTCTAATCTACGTCTGCTCTACGCTCTCACTTTCATTTTTTTTTCTCATGAAGGTTGAAAAAACTACGCGCGAAGTTAGAGATGCTTTGAGGTGCAAAGAGCAAAGTACAGAACGAGGGCGCGAGATTAGCGGCACTCAGGACATCCAGAAAGGGACAGAGTAACCCAAGTCAACGTCGCGGCACTGTGGTTTCAGATAGCAAAAAAGATCCTGTCGAGGGGCACATTGGTAAAGTTGCATTCAAAAGCTGCCACTCCGACGCCAGCGGGCACTTCGGATGTGGCGACGCCGGGCTTCCCTGTCGGGGCCTTCGTCGCTCAGGGCCGCTGGGGCGCTGAACGAAGAACGGGCCCCGGCTGAGTGCACTGGCGGAGGGAGCGACAGGTCTTACCGTGTGCACCTGCTCGCACAAAACCGCGCTAGGTGAGAGAGGAAAGGCGTGCGAAACCGAACTCGGCGAGCGGCGAGGATGCACCGTCTACGCACAGCAGGGGTGGGCCGGCGGCAGCGGGGAGTATAAAAGTATGCAAAATAGTCCCTCTTGTCTGTCCTAGTGGCGCGCTGTAGGGGAGGCCCTCCGGCACGTGTGTGAGGCGTCGTCCCGGTATCACAGAAGCTCGCTATTGCTTGCGGGATATGGTCAGGCGCGGCACTGGGCGCCGATGGGCGAGTGCCGGTAGAGCGCCATGACACACAGGCAGCGCAGGTGGATGTAGGCGCCCACGATGACGGCCAGGTGGAAGAACTGGTGGCTGTGGAAGAGGATGTCGCAGCGGCCCGGGAAGTAGCGCTCGGGCACGCGCAGCGCATACAGCGCCACGCCGATCAGTGCCACCAGCGACATGGCCAGGAGCCAGCCGTAGGCGAGCTCGAAGAAGGCCAGGTGAAGGCCATGCACTGCCACGAAGTGCACGCCTGGAAGTAGTGAACAGCTGACGGCCAGGCCCGTGAAGACCGAGGCGCGCAGCAGCCGAAAGTGCGGCCGGCCGAACTTCTCCCACATGGTCAGGTTGATGGTGACCACGCACAGGGCGTAGCCAAGCAGAAGGTAGAATAGCTTGGTGCGCGGCTCGCACCAGAAGAGGAAGTGGATCCAGGGCGTGAAGCAGCCGGCCACGATGCTCACGATGCCGCAGTAGTCGAGTCGGCTGAAGAACTTGCCGATGTGCTCCGAGTGGCAGTGCATGGTGTGGTACAGCGTGGACGTGAAGAAGCAGAGGAACACGCAGAAGAAGAAGGCTCCGAACACGGCCTGCTCCGCGAGCGGCAGGTTGTGCCGCCACAGGAAGAGCGCGCCCGTAGTGGCGAACGCTAGCGAGCCGAGCAGGTGCGACCAGATGTTGCCAGTCTCGGTGTGCACGCGAAACACTGAGAGCGCACAGGCGCGGAATGACGGCAGCGGAGGCCTGTGGCCGTGGATCAGGTAGTCGTTGTCTTGCAGCCACTTGGGAAGCGCGCTGAAGTGGCACACGTCCCAGTGGGTGAGCGTCTTCTTGGGCTCCTCGTCGAGCCGCACCTCGACCAGGAACTTGCGGTGGGCGTCGGGCCGCCGTCCGTTGACGTCGAGCAGCGGCTCGCCAGTCCGCGCCGGGCTGGCCGCGCACGCCTGCCTGAGTCGGACAACGGGGCCGTCCGGCACGCCGGGGTCCGGGGGTGGCTTCTCGGGCTTCTCGGGCTCGGCATCGTCCGGCGCGTCGTCGTCCAGGAGCGCCGAGTCGGCCGCCGGCTCGGCCGGGTACAGCTCGGTGCGCAGGGGCTCGGCCACCTCGGCTGCGCCGTCCGTGTTGCTGGTGAACATCGTCCGTCCCGGGTCACGGCGCGCCGACGAGTCCCGCGCGCAGCTGCTGTCGACTGTCGCTGCCGACCCGCCGGCGGTGAGAGCGAAAGCCGCCTGGTCCCTCGGGTGACCCAGATCGGCCGAGGGAAGCCGGCACGCGCCGCTGCGTTTCCGGCATTTCCTCGTGGTCCGCGCTATCGGCGGGCTCGCGCCGGCTCGCCGGCGGCTCGCCGGTCGCACATGGCCTCCGCCGGCGATCCTCTGGTCTGCGCACGTGAACCGCAGTCGGACCTCGGGGCGGCGCAAGCGCGCTGCGCGGATGACGTCACACCGCATCGTCGCGATCGATGGAGCCTGCCTTGGCGAGCCGAACACGGCAGACCCGGCTGGGCCACGGATTGATCGGCCGGCTTCGGCTGCGGCTGTATACCAGCCAGACAGGTCGGCTGCTGGCGCGACATACAACATCTAAGCGGACGCCGCGCACGCGCTGTGCACTCAGATACATGACACCATCCCACCATGACTTCATGACTACCATGACTACTTTATGAGAGAGAGATCTCGAGCAAAAAAAAAAAAAAAAAAGAGTTACTTTTAGCTTGTAAGACTGACTATACTGGTCACCTCGTCACAGTTTTGCGGCTGGGTGTGGCGCAGTATTGGAGTTTCCAATATGTTTGATGTGCTCTGAACGGTGTAAAATGTTTTCAATACGCAAATTACAGCAAAATCTACCGTAACATGCGGTTGCAAAAGAAAACGATGTAACTTTTCTCATCGCGCGTCTGCCGCGCGGAATAAGCGTGTCTGTAGGCTTCCTTATATGTTTTTTGCTTCTTTTTTGTTTACTTGAGCGAGCACGTTTAATAACACGAACTAAAACGGTTGGATAGGAATTAATGTCTGACCCCTGCTATTCGCCGCCAGATATACGCGCCTCAATCTTTCATTGCTTTAATAACTTCAGTCCAATTTGGAGTTCCTGTGTCACGTGGAAACTGCACGCCTCCTGGGAAATAAAAATCTGCACCTCGGAAAAACTTGAATAAATTGGCGCCAGAGTCATTGTTCAGGAGCAGGGCTTCATCGTAACGCCTAAGTCGTGATCCAGCCTGCCTTGGCGAGGCACCTATTGATCTATAGTTCCGTGAAGTGCAGTGGCAGTCGCCGCAAATGAAAGAGAGCATATGCTGCCTCACAAAAGTTTGGCTGCCCAGCATAGGCATTCTGCGATTTAGTCGATTTTTGAATCAAACGGCGGCGGATCCTTTATCGCGCCATGATGCGATTGATTTGGAAGCTTTAGCATTTTTTCGAATATAATTATACTTCGAAGTTAGTGAAGTGACATGCAGTGAGAATGCGTGGTATACCCGCCACACCCAGCGAATCATGCCAGAGCCCTCTGTGTCTATGTATGCCCGGCTTTTCCTCGGGATCGCTCAGGAACGGCCATGAAATCCCGTATATTTACCTGACGCAATAAACTACGGCATGTACTGTACAACCCACGCCGTATTGCTCACGTATTCGCAGTGTGTATGCCAACCGTCCCCTGAGGTGGGGTTTCTTGCTACTCTTGCCGTGCACACAGCGCATTCTACTCATGCAGTAGCCATTCACCGCGCGTCTGAATCCTAGGTTGCTCACCAACACGTAGAACCAGGAAGCGATATAACGGCTGTAATGAGAATATGCTCTCGATACGTGCTTTCTGAGCATATCTTGCACGTTGTTGAGTTGCTTGCCGTCAGTCGCGGGCTTTAGGCGGCACGCGCCTTCGTGGTTGTTTTAAGCAAGCTCAGGCTTACTTTTGATCAGAAAGGTGTTGGATTGGGCTAGTCGGTTAGGTTACGTGGTGAAAACAGCGCTAAAGGGAGGCACAACTTACGAGACGAGTCCGTGTTTTATGCGCTGTTTTCATTGGGATTACTTTTGATCTACCAAAAGGTCTCGTATCCGGGAGAAGTGAGTGGGCCAATACCACAGGCAATTCATTCGTATAAGTATGGCGACCGTTCTCTTTCGAGGAAGATTACTAACAACAGGTTGGCGTCTGCAAAAGCACTACCGTAAAAAAATATGCCAAGCTATAAAGGGCTGTCCATTTCACACAGCGTGAGCGAGGGTGTACACATTCATGGTGTCATGAATGCTCGTTTTGATCGATGTTTATTTCCGTTTGTTGAGATTGTTTAGCATCCCTACTTGATCTTATTCATGTAAATTTCCGATTTAGCGGTGTCGTTTTTAGGTAAATCCAGCGGCTTGTATTCCAGTATGTCGCTGCATGAAATAACGAGTAGTGATCGCTGTCTGTGAAGCAAGTAGAGTATAGTATGAGATGATTAAAAAAACGCAATGAGGTAAGCGATGGCAAGCGAAGGCGCATGTATTAAACAATGAAATGTTGATGAGCATACATTTCTCATTTTGTATGAAATGCATCTGCGGTCTTTCGCGTAGATTGACACAAAGGTTAGATTCGAATGGTTTAAAGGAACCCTGTGTTGCACGAGGAGTATTCTGAGCAGTGCTTGACCAAAGAACTTACGCTTTTTGAACGGGATGCCAAATTTTTTTGCCGTTTCTACGATGCATGGAATTGTTCCTGCCGCTCACAACGATGATGATGTCTAGGCCGAACATTTTGTGTTTCCATTAAAAGTGCCGCGAGCGGCAAAGCCTCGCATTATCTCGTATTCGGGGGAAAAAAATGTTCTGGCCTAGTTAATTTTCTGTCAGCACAGCAATAATGCTTAAGGAATTTTTGCTAATGCTTGTGGCTGACTAATACAGCGGTGTTCTTGCAGCGTTCATTAGGTTGCGTGGCTCATTTTCTAACGGCGACATTAACTTAACACTCACTTACTGTATATAACTTGGTACCTTTTCCGCGTTGGCATGCACGTGCGTTCGCAATGATAGCGCATCTGCTGCATCCAATGAGAGGAAACGTTTTGAGGTCAAAGGTGCTAAACCAATTTTTTACCGTGTGATGCTTCTGGATGCCTTACGGTTAGTATCGGCAAGCCGGAAACGCACCTATATGCCTGCGTCTATTCTACGTCCCTTTGCGCTGCAACATTGTGAGTTTGAACGCTACAGAACAGGTAAGCACACGTGTGCATGAATTTCACTTTTGCTACAGCTGCGGCACTTTTGCACATTGACAAAAACTAACTGAAAGAAGATACAAATTGATGCTGAACTCTTGGGGGAAAAAAACACGCCAAAAAAGCAACAGGAAAGGTATATAAGAACGAACGAATGAATGAATGAATGAATGAAGCTTTATTTCCCATTGAACAATGGAGGAGGGTGAGAAGAAAGCCACACCTGTAAAGTGTCTTCGTGTTCTTGTGGAATTCGTTAAGCATAAAACTTTCTTTACTTGCTGTGAGATGTACTACATTGCATTGAGGTTTCAATTTTTTTTATTCATGATTCAGATATTCAATTGTGTCATAATGGAAAACGAAACACTGAAGGCCGAAACAAAATGTTTAAGAACGTAAGAATATAAAATTTAAGAATGGCTTTGCTCTGGCTCTCAGTTCTCTGCAAAGACGTAAGCATTCCGCCGTACTCGCACTCCCGTTAGTCCAACGTCACGTCCGTATTTCTCCTTGGCCGAGTGACCGGGCGTATTAGGAGCGTAGAAAAAAAAAAAAAAACGCTGCTGTCACCAGATGTTGTCACCTCTTGATGACAATCGGCCTCGCAGGCATGGAACGGAATCCTTCCGAAAGCTCCTGGGGCAATCGCTGAATGAATTCACCGCGGTTATGCCGTACACACGACGCCTCTCCTCGTCGGGGCGGCGCGCACCGCGCACAGAGTGCACCCGGGTCCCCAGCGCCGGCGAATTCGGCCCGCTGGGACGTTTTCGCTTACTTGCTGTCCTTACCTTTACGTTTTGCTCTTTTTGCCTTGGCGGTCGACGAGAAAGTGGAGCGTGCCAAAGCCATGGCCGGGGCGCCCCGTTCCCGCTCACCTCCACCGGCGTCGCACGACCAACATGCGGGCCAAGGTTTGCTGCTGCCTGCCCCCACCCACTCGCCCATCCTCCTCGCCGTTGGGCTCCCTCTTGCGTCGTGAGCCCCGCGCTGGCCCTAATGAATTCCATAAATTGGATGGACACCAGCGCGCTCGCGGCGAGTCCCTCTTTCATTGTTGCGAGAGCAGCCGTGCAACCTCCTCCTGGCCGCCCCTGTCCCAAGGTTGAGCCCAGGGGCCATTTATTTCCGCCCCGATAACGGAGCTCGGGCTGGCCCTCCTCTTTCTCGCTGCACTCGTCGCGTGCTCCCCCTTTCCGCGCTGTTGCGGCCGTCTTTTGTTCCGCCGCAGTCTCTGCGGACGAGAAACGAGATTCTCCGGGACCGCTTCGCGTCGTCCGTCTGCACTCGCGCACAGTGAAAGGAGTTCCGGGGGTGGGGGAGGAAGCCTCTCGTCGCGCCGTCCGACTGGAGTGCGTATTATACGCAGCACGACGTCGCGTGTGCGCGCCACAGCTCAGCGGGCTTCTGGCGAAGACAGGGAGTTGAGCGCGACACGGCCACTGCGCTCGTGTCCCATCTCAAACGGGCCACGCCTGACGTTCGGGAACTGGCTGTTTAGAGCTTTAGCAGATGTACATTTGCGTTGCGTCTGGCCAACAGGCGCACAGACTAGCGCGCGTGGAACCAATATGAAGAAAAATTAAGATGGTCGTACTTAACGTGGCCCATGGTTAAGCGCGCTATATAATAGCCTGATGAAGCGCGAGTAGACGCCATGTAATCAGATAGCCATGGTTACACAGACCAGTGTCCTGATGTGAAATGAATGCTTAACATGCCACGCGCATACATGAGGCATTACCAGTCACGTCGTGAAAGGTTATGCATCATGCATGAGTGGATTCTCCGGTTCATGTAAATGTTCCACCATCGTTTCGGGTGGGTATACTGACCACTGAGCAAAATGAGAGATTTTTGACTTGCATCGATGTTTCTGTTTTCATTGGACGAGATATCTTGAAGAGCGAAAAATGTCAATCTAGTCGTGAGGAAACGCTCGGGGGCCTTTAACTTTTGCTAACCGTTGCAGTTTGTTGAGAAATGACTGGGTGAAGCCTTCTATGACAACGAGCTATGATTAGACGGAATTAGATGGTGGCATAAACATGTTTAACTGTGACGGTACCCTTTATAGTTGCGGTATTACTGAGAATTGCTTGTGGATAGTTTCTGTCCGTGATTTGTGTAAGTTACGCTGCACGTGTCTGGTTACTCTAAGTGAGATATTTAGTAATAAGGAATTCGCTGCTGATGTACGATGTCATTTTGCCTAGTAGCAAACGGGCGCACTTTTTGTCGAACGCTATTGCGCTATTTCAATGCCGCAGCGTCACTCTCTGAATCGCGACCTTTTATGTGGTCTGTTTCTTTATTTTCCCGCGATTCATAAAACGTACTTAAAGCATGTCAAGGCTGTGCCCCTATTTCCCATCTGTGACATGGTTTTTGATGCCAATCAGTGCACGTATAGGGGCAGGAAAGGTTTGAACCTATTTTCGATGTTTTTTAACATATGTGCCTGCGTATATCGATGCCAAAATGCGCCTGTGCACATCGTTTGTACGCCGCTTTCACAGGACATGTGAAGACTGATTGTGGACGCAAACTACCGCAAGCACCGACATCATGGCTTGAAAGACGTTTGAGCTGCCTGTGGTAGGGGGGCGACCGCCAAGCGTCGCGCTCCTGCGCTTTATTGACTGTCGTATTTCTGATTTAAGCATTCACTACGACGCCGGCTGGTCGTATTATCTGCTTAGGAAAAAGTCGTCATGAAGTCTTGAAGCTGAGTGAGCCCCATATGTTGTCATATATCCTGGAATTTCTTGTGAGACAGAGAGGAGGTGTAGGAAAAAAAAATGAAAAAAAAAAGCGCGAAGTTTAATAATAGGGTTTGGTGCCCTACACTGTAAGGGGAAAAAGAAGAGGGGGGCTTGTGAGTAACTAATAAATGTAACACTTGAACTGAACGGTCCTGTTCTTTACAGAATTACACAATGAAACAGCAAACGCTACCTTATTGTCCTCACTGAAACAAATATATGTTGTCAAACGCACCATTCCTTTAGTAAAGCGAATAGCCTTCTTGAAGCGTTCGGCGATTCGCTTGAAATCATCGTCGATGTTTTCTGCAGAATTTTTTTAGACCCGCCGCGGTAGCTTAGTACATATATATAGACTTGGGAAAACCCGGAGAGGAACATTATTAAAATCTGGACGAAATATGGACCTAAACCACCAAGAAATCGGGACACGTTCCGGGCCACTGCATGGAGCACCAACATATGTTCAGTTGGCATCAAAATGTTTGTCATGCTCTGGCCAACAAAACACACGCGGCTTTGTTCTCTACCATTGAAACAAATTGTCAAGGACATCTCAAGCGGCTGCTCGCTCAACCTGTGTCTTTTCTTCTTTAAGGCATTTTTAAGGTCGGCTTTACCTTTCGTCTCTTAGAGACGAAAGGTAAAGACCCGAGTGCTCGTTTTACGTCCAAGTCGTAATCACCATCCTCTGTTCTCGCCGAACGCACCCACTCAATGTCGGGTTTCCTCGTGGGTTTTTCTTAAGCATGACCGTCCACCTTTTCTGCAATAGCCTGCTGATTCCGGCCTCGCAGCTGAACTCGGTATAAACCCATACTTATCAATGATTCTCGAATCCGCATACGTGCGTCCGCACATGTCAAGCGCATATCATGCTCGGAGGGAAGGAGCTAAGAAGTCTCTAAGGAAGCCAAACAGAGGCTGCTTTTGTTTCTGGCATGAGCTCAGTGTGTGAAATACTGAGTAAGTTGATAGCCATGCCCCATCGGCAGCTCTTGAATGACTTCACACCATTGTATAGTACAACACCGTGGAGCCTACACTATACAGTATGCACAAGACACAAAATATTCCTTGCCAAAGTACAATAGTCGGATAGATTTACGGCAAACATATGATTTTTCGTAGGTAAATACTTGGAATTAAAATGAAACTATGTAGTTGCGATAAGGTCAACCTTTGAGTTTAAGAGAAGTTCTGAATGCGACCGCATACCCGTCATGAGCCACTATGGCCGGCACATTATGATATATGATGCGCATGAAATAAATTTGGTACTTTTATAGTTGTAGCAGTTTGAAGGAACATGAAAAACAGTTTACAGCCCAAAGAACGAGAAGAAGGGGAACCGAGGGACCTGCGTTTTGTTAATCACTACCATTTGCAGCCGAAAGATAATGAAGTGAAGAAGAGCATAGGGGGGGGGGGGGGGGATTATTTGTTGTTTTTAATTGAAGTGGAGATATTATTGGGTAAAATGAAATGAAAAGGGATTAAAAAAAACAATTTGCCGCCGGCTGAGCCGTGCCCACACCGTCCGTTGGGTTCATACATTTGAATTTACAGCCCAAGTTATTTGGACGCCGTGGTCCCATAGGCAGAGGAAAGCACTAGTGCTGCTTGCCAAGGTAAGATATTACATGCAGTGCTGCTTGCTAAGATATTACATGCAGTTTAATGGCGAAGGGAGTACAAAGACGCCTTTTAAATCACTGGAAACGCAGAAAACCTGGACAACCAAGCGAATTTGTAATTTTCCGGGACACGTAACGTAAATTGGGAACATTTCGGGGCAACAATGTTGCTGAAAACAAAATAAAAGCAGTTTTGTAGATGCGTCTACGTAGCTGACACTAACATCAGGACAGGTTTCGGACCCACGACATGTCCAGAAAATCGCAAGTCTATGGATATATGGCGTCGCGCTTCTAAGCTCGAGACCACGGGTTCGCATTTTGATGGGGGCGAAATGTATAAAAAGCTCGTGCACTCAAATCAGATCGTGGTTTTAGCATACGTAAGACCTAACCTTAATTTTTTAAACTTTATTAGCTAAAGACAAAAAGAAAAAGAAAAAGAAAAAGACGTGGTCAGAACTTAGCACCGCGATAACATACTTAGATTATGACGTCTCGACAGCTAAAACTCCGCTAGAACGTCTCGACGAGTAAAACCCTAGAATTTAATTTAGGAGCGCCAGGCTTGCCTATCTCCCAATGCATTTGGCGCGGCCAATTTATGTCCCTGCGACGCGCCTCGTTCAGCTTTCTATAGTGCTCTCTTCCACCGTCAGCTTCGTTGCTCATTTGCGCCATGAAACTTACTCTTTCCCCTGTCTTTATCTATTAAAGTATGAGCGCTAGATGTGCGCACCTGCCGTACGGACAGGCATGCATGCACCAAAGAATTCGCAGAACCCATCTCATGATGACTGTCAGTGTTAATGCGATTAGCATTGAAGCTATGTGGCGACGATCCGTATTGCTGCAGACTCCGTTATTTACAATCTGTAGTGGGGCAAGTAGGCTAAGAATGTTAATCCCATTGACACACGCATCAGCCACAGCGCCTCCACAGACCACTGCCGTGCCTTCGGACACCAGAAGGAAAGCTTCCCGAAATGCGGCCTCCAAACTGCATCCAGTTTTGTCCCCACAGACCACAGCGCCTACGCCTTAGCACGCTACAAGCCCTTCCCCCCACGTGACGTGGACGTGTGGGGGGAAGCACGCTTGAGGAGGAACCCGTGTGACGCAGTTTAGGTTCCTCCAGCGGCACCACAGATAATTTTTTTTCCGAATTGAAAGTCAGGGAAAACCGGTTAGGACAGACACGGACGCTGCAAATAAAAAGTGGGCGAGGTATGCGAAGAATGCCAGTCACATTACAAACGACTTGCGCGCCAGAACGAACGGTACCCGACGGCCAGTTGGGCCGCGTGCCGACATCGTGAAATCCGGCAACGATCGCGTGCTGAAAAAGCAGCATGCAGCTGAAAAAGCATGCGATAATCCCATTGCTGCGCCGACAGCTCACGGTATCGTCACAGCTCATGGTATCGTCGGCGTTGCGAGAAGCGGCACAGGCGCCGCGCAGCACGGCTTTTAATAATACGTTTCAACGCCACCTATGCATTGCTCCGCGAAGCTTAAATTGGGAGGACACGGGTTGGGCTGTTTTACCAGGCGAGTCGGCACTTTTGCCTGTCTTACGTCGTGATCTAAGTGCAGCACGGCGATACGTATAGGCAAAATGCAGAAAATGAAGGCACTCACTTTGCCATGATGTAGTGCCGGCAAGAGCTGGGCGGCAGCGACCACTAGGTTGTTCTCAACGAACTAAAAAGCAGCAGCGCAGGAAGGACAAATGACGTAAAACTGACGTATGTGCGCGTTTTGCGTTCTTGTGTGCTTTGTCCTTTCTGCGCTGCTGCCTCAGTATGCCAAAACAAACTAGCTCCGTCAACTCATTCTCAACGAACTCGGCGGTGCACTACTTCGGAATATTCGTCGCTTTGCCCTGCTTTGTCGCACTCATTCCGCTTTCGCGCGCGATACCTGGCCCACACTGTGCCCTGATTCCTGCCTCGCCAGTGTTACGAGGCTTCGCGACGAGGTGGCTTTGAGCACATCGCGCCCAATTACCCCGCTGTTTCCATTTGAGTGCTTGTTTTTCCCTGACCCGTATTCACAAAAAGCTCTGGCGCTAGAATTGTTCGTAAGAACAGATTGCAGCCAATGCTGATGCTGGACATACTATCATGAAAGGCGGCTGGCCAATCGTAAATGGCACTAACGAATGAGAACCCTTGTGAATTGGGCCCCAGATCATTTCCGTTTGCGAGGATTTCTATAGCATTATTTTGCGCTTATGCGCCAAACGCGCGCCGTTGGAGGAAAAACAAGAATCGCTCACTGACCGTACGCTTCATGGGCTGGTCGAGTGGTGCGCACGCGCACGTGCTCGTGCAGCACCATCGCAGGGAACCACGTGCAGCAGAACAGATAGTTGGGCGAGTTGGTACGAATTCATAGTGAAATATTTAGCACACACAATTGACAAGGACACAGTGAAGGGTGTCAATTGTCAATTGACACCCTTCAATTGTCCTTGTCAATTGTGTGTGCTAAATATTTCACCATGAACCACGTGCAGCTCAGGCGCTCTGTGCGATTCTATCGGACTGAACTCTTTTAAATTCTCAAGAAGCGCTGCAAGAACGACTAATGCTCACCTTATTTTATCTGTAGTAGCAGCCACCTTTATAACTGTGCTGAGAGTATCGTGCTTCCTTAAGTAGTTTACACTATTATAGTTGGAAAAGGTTAAGCCGCATGCATATATACTGCTTGCACTGAGTGGGATAAAAAGACTCACTAAAACACAATTGCCCGAGTGTGCATGTTTCCTTGTGGTCTATGGGTACTGCCTTTGTAGCGCACGCCTTTGGGTTCGGGCTGCAAAAAACGCGCACATTTCAGGTTTCACGTAGTTCTTGCTGACTTAGATTCCCCTCGGAATTGTACATAACTCGCGTAACTGCAGAATTGTCACTTTTCGACGTTTAACCTCAATTTTGTTAGAACCGGGTATCGCAGGATGACATTACAGTACGTTAACCGCCGCCTTTTTGTTTGAACCGAAAAGTCGTGCTTTAATTATCACACGGCCAATGACCATGTTGTGCGTATATCTTAATCTCTGGCTGTTTTATTTAGCTTTCTTTACTTTTTTATTCTATTCACGTTACTTCCATCTGTTCGTTACTTCCAACGATGTTGAAGTCTGCAAATAAATAAATAAATAAATAAATAAATAAATAAATAAATAAATAAATAAATAAATAAATAAATAAATAAATAAATAAATAAATAAATAAATAAATAAATAAATAAATATGCAGAGCTACCGAACACGTTGAAATCTATGTGAACCGAAGCTTTCGCGAAGGCGTAAGTAAATGCTACAAATCTAAATGCGATGCGTACAATTGTTTTAACTTTATCCTAAGCAACGTGTAATCTCGTACAATGGTTATGTTTATGCACGGCACTGTTAGGTCGTAACTTTAAGGCCACGCAATGTTTAGGCTTATGCATTACACCGTTTACAAGCTATGTGGACGAAATGCGAACAGCAGTTCATGCCGATGCACACTGTGAGACATCGACGTAATGATGTCATGAAAACGTTTGTCGTTTGTCGAAGAGTAGCGAGGACAAGTATGCGGAGAGATAAGTACGACACGTATGTAAATCTTGAATTTCGCGTGTATTGCTCAGCGCATGTACGCCAGCGCGCCGTCACGAATTTCGAAGTATTTCCTCGCGTTGCGACGTTTTGGCCTATTGCAAATGTTATAATAGAAACTTACTAGGCTGATTCTTAGGTTTCTTCAGAATGAAATGTAGTCTTTCTTTGCCGATAAACGAGCAGCTACACCCTGAGTAGAAGCTGTCAAAATCCATGGCGTCACGGCTAGCTGTCGAGGGAACTTCAGAGCAGCGGCGCTTCCAGTATTTCGTGTTTGAGTTTGTTCTGTCTTAGCATGCATCCCTTTAAGATGAGAGTTATCGCTCTTGATTGGACACACAATTTACGTGTACCCAGCTTAACTGACTGTTATTCTTTTAGTGTACCTTGAAGATGTCTTGGACGATTGGCCATTTTAGCGATCCGCATAGGCCAGCCCCAGCCCAAACGGCAGTAAAGGCTCAAACGTCTTTCTGTCACATTTCAGATTGCTTTTACCGCAAGCTGCAAGAATAAACCGCAAGCTGCCGCCGCCGCCACGAAACTTCTAGAACCACGAGCATTTAGTAATCAGTTATCTAATTCATCCGATTTATCATTACTGCATCTGAACACAAGGAGCCCCCAGAAACATTTACGATGGATTTGTTGACCTTTGCGCAACACTACACCACAAGCTTCACTTGATTGCTTTATCAGAAATTTGGTTATCTAAAAACACTTGTCAAACATATCCTCTCCCCTGCTATCACCTGGAGCTCGCTTGTAGGCGAAGCTTATCTTCAAGTACTACAAATAACGAAACTGTACATGGGGGTGTAGCTCTTTACATAAGAAACGACGTAATATACAGAGTTAGAACAGACATAGTTTTTAAATCTACATAGTGCGAAATACTCGTTATCGAAATACCACCAGATAAAGCAGCCATGCAGAAGTCTTGTAGCTCATAAAAATAAACGCGCATTAGTAGGCGTCGTCTACAGGTCACCACAAAAATAACAGAAATGAGTTTCTATCCGAATTCGATAAGTGGCTTGATAACAACAGTAACGATATCATTCAGATTATTATATTGGGTGATATCAATATTGACATTAATCGAACCGACATTTATAACTACACAGACTTACTAACAAGCTACGGATTACAACAATTAATCATATTACGAACATGCATTACGAACTCAAGACAGATTACATTAGATCACATAATCCCAAACATATCGGACACCAAATTTTCAAGTGGAGCATTAGCATGTGACATTACTGATCAGCTTCCTATTTTCGCAACCATCACATCCAGTAGCCAGTTATGTACTCAGCAGAAGCGTCTAACATATAAATATGACATCATTTTTGATGCCGTAATGAAAGAAAACTGGCACTCTGTATATTCGGCACATACAACTGACAATAAATATAAACAGTCAATGAAAATATTTAATAGATGTAACAAACCAGGTGAATCTGTTTCAACGGTATCCAGGAGAAACTTAAAGCGAAAACCTTGGCTAACAACCTCCATTCTAAAGTCAATACATCACAAAGATAACATGTAGAGGAAACTAAAGCGAAAACCACACAACGTCATTTTTGAAAACGAGTATAAGACACAAGAAAACGCTTGAAAGGCTAATCACGGTTTCTAAGCGAAATTTTTTTTCGCTAAAATTAGGCAAGCACATGGTGACTCAAAAGCTACATGGAAAGTGATAAGCACCGCCCTAAACACGTGCAACACGAACAGTATATGTGGAATCTCCGCAAATGACACAATAGTAAGTGATCTTTCTATTATTGTTGAAAGCTTCAACAGTTACTTCACTACAATGACCAGTTATTTAACTGTAAATAACTCACATACATCACAATCAGACACAGTCTCAACAACTAACCCTTCCAGTTCTCACTTTCTTAAACCTATAGACTGACCCTCATGAGGTCAACAACATAATCCTCTCGTTAAGCAATACTTCATCAACCAGTCTAGACTTGGTATCTGTATCACTGCTAAAATATTGTTGATTATTATATGCGAACCCCTATCACATATTATTAACGAAATGTTCTTTTCAGGGTCGTTCCCGACGCTACTGAAAATTTCCAAGGCTGTGCCAGTGTTTAAGAAAGGGGATAAGATGAATATGTCCAATTACCGTCCAATATCCGTATTGTCCCCGTTGTCTAAGGTTTTTGAGAAAGTCGTGATAGCCTGATTAGATAAGTGTTTCACAGCATACAACGTTTATGATAAAGACCAATGCGGATGTATAAAAAAGAAAGTCGACTGAAACAGCGGTAATTACCATTGTGGAAAAACTAAAATAAACTTAGAAAATTATTAACCATGGGTATTTTCATGGACCAAACCAAGGCTTTTGAGCTTGTGAACCACGACATATTACTAAAAAAACTGGAAAAAGTACGGTATTCGCGGAACGCACTTAAGCCTAATTAGCACATATTTGAGAAATCGGCAACAGTAAGTAGCGGTTAACAATATGTCGTCATCCCAAATTATAACTAACAACGGAATTCCCCAGGGATCCATATTGCCCCCCCCCCCCCTTTTTTTTTTGTTTTAGCATATATCAACGACTTACCCGACTATCTTTCAAAAGACTGTATTTTATACGCGGATGATACCAATATTTTACCGATAGCTGGTACGGAAACAGGGGCCGAATTCACAAAGCTGTACTTTCGTAAGTACCCTCTGCCAGTGGCTAACTGCCTTCGCTAATAATATGTCCAGCATCAGGATTGGCGGAAAATTTCTCTTACGAACAATTTTAGCGTAAGAATATTTTGCGAATTCGGGCCCAGATCTTTACAAAAAAGGCAATAATGTCCTGCTAACACTATCGAACTGGCTTCAACCAAACTGTCTTCTCGCAAACACAAAGAAAAGTAACTCTACAGTTTTCGCTGCAAAATACACCCGACTAATGAACACTAAATCATTAAACTTCAACAACTCTCCTTTGCAAAGGGTTAACGAGACGAAATTTTTAGGCGTCTACCTCGACAGTCAACTAAAGCGGCATAAACATATCCATGAAACTACACTAACTATCTATAAGAAAATCCCAATACTGTACAAACTACGTTACATTTTTCCTTTGAACACATTCCGTACTCTTTAAGTCAGTTTTATACATTCGAATATAACGTATGCTATTACCATGTACGGACTCGGGCAGCCCTCCACTTTATTGCCAATTATTGCAGCACAAAATACAGTGCTTCTAGCTATTCTCTTCCTAAAAAGAACGAATCTAATCACGTTCGCGTACCCATTACTTAATATACTACCTGTGAAACATTGTATTGATTACCACGTTCTCGTTTTTCTTCACAAAATCATGCACATAATTAACTATGTCGTTCTGTAAAAACTAATTATCAGAATACCGCATACCCATTACCATCAGTCACGTCGAAAATGCTAACCGTTCTAAAATCTCGCACTATTTATGGATAATTTACACTATCGCAGCTCTGGAATAAATTACCAACAGATCTAACAACAAATCAGTCATTTATCAGCTAAAAAACTAACCTTCGCTCATTTATGCTCGCGTCACTTGCTCAATGAGTATGTACTGTCTCACACATTGCTCTTTTTTCTCACGCGCTCTAGTATTGTTTATATAACAGCATATAACATAGGGGCCCCCTTCACAACTCCTACGAGAGTTATGGGGCGCCACTTTTATATCACACCCAATGTACATATCTTCATGTGATCAATAAAGAACTTGAACTTGACGGACACGTGCAAAGTTCATTCGGCGCGAAATTATGAATGGGCGTCGTGTGCGATGTCGACATCTCGCACTGGAGCATACGCTCCCGCATGGGGCGCGCTGAACGCTGCTGTGGTCTAGGACTCCCGCCATTACGATCCTTTTCTTTAAAATAATACTTAGTAAACCTTGGCACGGTGACTGTTTGAGCTAGTTGTTTATCCATTATCGTGTGTTTACAGCGTGTGTCCTCGTTTTACCTTCGCACTGTGAACCCACGATAATACAGAGTGCACACAGCAGCAGCTGTAGTCAAAAATAAATTCGAAGATGAATACTTCTTAAGAATGCTAGGGGGGAAAGTCGGCTTCTAGAAAGGCAGCTGTATGTGGCTCCACTTTTTGTTGCTCCCTATAGATGGACCTATAAAGGCGTCAATTACCCACGTCAATACAGGTTTAATACATCGTGCGTCTCGCGATACTGCTCAGGGCGTCAGCACCCACGGCCCGCGGCACGTGGTTCATGATGGCCAGACCATTTTTATTGAATGAGTTCTGACACTAGATTTTACAAGCGAAGCTTGTTTATGTCTAGCCTGAACGTCCGTGTCGGTTCGCAGAAACTATCGTCATCAGCAATGGCTCGAGCGTCGTCGTCTTCGTTCGCAGCTGGCACATTGGTGCCCCTCGGCGCAACCGCACGAACGCGCTCGTGCCATTGGTCCCGCGTTCGTAGTCGCAGTAATACAGCTGGCTCCGTTACCGCTCATCATTCAGGCATAGAATTCCACTTCTGTCGTCGTAATAGGGAGGCCGCGTTTACGCGGGTATAAGCCATTGTTTGAGGGGGTAAGAACGATTCATTGTCTTACGCGACGGACAGATTTAATTTTGAAGCAATTTCATTTTGAAGAATCGCAAGCGGCAATGGCGGACGGACGATGCTAACCACGCCGTCGAGCAAACTCGAGACATCGAACGCAAGCGTTTGTAGTTCGACAACAACTTGTCCCTCATCAGTGTGATCCGCTGCGACGAACAGCGACGCAATGGCTTGGAAGTGTTGAATGAACATTGCGCTACTAGTGGAGAAAACCTTGGTGAATTTAGCGTTTGCATTACGTTTAAGGAACCTTTAATCAAGGGAAAACTGCCTGCGTTCAGTACTGCCTACGTTTACCCACCATTTGTTGTGATGGTGATAAGCTTCGCTTATCATCCATCTTCACAGAGCGGAAGGGCTGACAATTTTTGTACTTGTCATTTTATACCTTAAATAAAGATGAAAATCCATTAAACCAAAAAAAAAAAAAAATACTGGCAAGCGTCAGAGCGGCCTAGATAATTTGTTATGATACTTTTTTTCTATAATAACCAGTATCGTTTTTGTTAACCAAGAGATGGATGGACACTGGCTCGCTGCGTTCCTGTGATCGCTGCATCTGCCACGCAGCCGGAAGAAACGCGCTGACCACTGCTAATTTTTCACGAGCAACGCCATCATACCTGGCCTTGTTCCTACACGAGGCCAGAGAAATTTTTGCTTTGTAGCATGACGTAACAATAATGTTGATGGCGCCAGATCGAGCATTCCGAGACATCTATATCAAACTAGGAGGTCTTATGCTTCCCAATCTTCGTGTGTGCTAAATGGGATCATCTTAGGTGTGAGAGGGTAGATTTTTATTTTACAACTTGGAAAATGTGTCAGTACTTTACCGCTCATCCTAAGCCAGCACAACCTGCGGGTACGCCACTAGACTGGAAATATGTCACAACCCCTGTTCTGTAACAGTATGCAATGAAAAAATATGGAGGAGGCTTAAGGATCATTCACACCGGCGACTGACAGTGTTCGCGCGACCAAGTTGGTCGCAAAGCGACCAGTCGCAAATGGTCGCAAATAGTCGCAAATGGTCGCTTTTCTTGAAAAGAGACCGTTTTGGGCCAGTCGATCACTGCTCGATTTTTCAGTCGCGCGACCGTGGTCCCAAAGCTGCTGAACCAATCAGCGCCGCGCCGAAAGTGATGTTATGTGTTTCTATCTGGCGTCGTCCACGCCAAATGCAATGTCCGCGCCACCATACGCAAACTACAGGCCGGTAATTGGTGCCTTGTCTTGTGATGCTGAGACGCAGCAGTTGCAGCAAAGTGTCGAATGTACGCGGTCGGATTCGGTGGAAGCTAAACAGCAGGAAAAGAAAGCACAGCACAAACCCTTTTTCCAGCTGCCGTTCGTTGGATGAGCACGTCACCCAAAGGTGAACAGCGGGTGAACAGCTCCGCTTTAATATTATGCACCGAATCCCACGCTATGCGAACTATAAATTACAACTTGCTCTCGATAATACTTGTTGTCATGTGCACAAAGTTCGGACAGGAGGCGGCTTGCGTGGCCGGCCACTTCACGCGAGCGGAGGGCGCACCCACCAGCGTCGCGTTTCTTCGGAGGCTTGCACGCTGCCACAGCTGACACCACGACAGAGCACATCAGCACAGGGACGACGTCTTCCTGTTCGCTCGAATCAAAATCCAGCCATCGCCCGAATCAAAGTCCATGGCGTTTGCCGGAACGCGAAACCAATTTACACAGTGCCAGCGAAGCGCGCGCGAACTGCGTAGATTCCTAGAGTTCTCGCTGAGAACGATAATCTCCGGGATTGCGACTTGCGGGTCGCGCTCAGCCGGGCTTGCCGGGGTGAACATCGGTCGCCTTAGGTCGCTTTTTGGTCCCGAGTCGCAAATGGTCGCGCCACCTCCTCAAGTCGCCGGTGTGAATGAGCCTTTAAACTTCGCCTTTAAGAGTGGAACGCGATTGCATTCAAAGATCTCTGACTGCAACCGTAATGTTCGCGGGGAAAACGCTGGCGGCGAACGCTATGCACGAAGGCGAGCTTTCCGATAGAAACGCGGCCTTTTGCGTGCGTTAAAAGTACGTTTCGCATTTTTAATATTTTATTCTGAGAAGATGTAACATAAAAGGTATGCGCTGTCAGTGTTTTGTTTGATGACATGTGTTTGTGGAATGTCATTCTCAAAATTCTGAGGAAGAACGTTGTAAAGAATGTAAGGCAAAGTTTGAGCAACTTAGGTGATAGAAGACGAAGAAGTCCCATCGAGCGGCCGCTGCTTCTTCGGCGAGACATTATTTCGAACTTGTTTGCGATGGTTCACCGTACCACTACAACTATGTAAAGTGCCTCTGTCACATTCATCATTGTAAAAAATTCACCAGCCCTTAAACAAAACAGAGAGGCCCTGACTTCACATTTTTGAAGCCGGAAGTGCAGCCAGCCATGTTGGTGTGCCATCGCCCTTTGCGCCTCCAATGAGGGGTTCTGCAGCTCGCCGGAGCAGATGGGCGCGAACTTTGAACTTGCTTTGTTACGAGCCGCCGGAAGTGTGTGCTGCCGACGCGCGTCAAAAACAAAGTCTACAAAACTTCTGTAGCAGTTTTAGTGAAGCAGACGCGGTCCTATGTTTTTCCGTGTCATGTTGAAGAAGACGACAAAGACCCGCGCCGTGATTGCTTCAGTGTATCTGTTGCTGGCTGACACTCACACTCAGAGACCCAAAACACAACTTTCAAGCTTACACACCACATTCCAAAGTCAGTTTTCCTGGTGAACAAAAGGTGCTGCGAGAAAGACACCGGCGGAAAAATCTTATCTCACTTTTCAGAGACCGAGAGCAGCAGCGAAAGCTTCAGGAGCGCGGTTGCTATGGCAACATTGACAGTTGTGGTACCCATCCCAGTGCTCCTTTGCGAAAAACAGCACGTGAATTCCGCCACACTTTCTCCAATACGGCCATCCTGACCCACGGCCGGACTCGACTCCACCCTCCGCGGAGGAGAGTCGAGTCCGGCCGTGGCTGACCGTGGCCTCTCCTGGGTTTCCTTCCTCCACGGGGTAAACGAAGCTTGTGGCAAGACGACGCTGTCGCAGGGGCTCCGCTGCGTTTGCCCTAAACTTAGGGTTGGCGGCTCTTCGCTGAGGTTTGGCCTCAACATCACGCTCCCGCAACTCGGCGTGCGCGGCTATTCGCTGACGTTTCGCCTGGGCTTCGGAAGCCCTCACGCTAGAATCGGACGTCGACGACGAGCCCTTTGCCGAGCGAGTTCGCGGTGCCGTTGCTCAAACGCAGCCTGCTCCTCGACGGAACGCATCATGCTCGGCCTTCCCACCCGGACGCCGAAACTGATCTGAGGCGAGGGAATCCCGGCGAAGCGCGAGCCAACCCCATTTCCTTCGCTTTCCCTCCCCGCGACAAACCAAACGACCCTGATTGGTCGGATTCCTTTCTTTCTTTCTTGTACCTGGCTCATACCAACACCCCCTAGACTAGAGAAGGCCGCAGCGATCGCTCCGTGACGTCACAAGGTGGAGGCGGGTACGTGTCGGCGGAACGCGCGCAGAAGACGACAGCGCGCACAAATTTGTACCCATACTCACAGACAACTTTCTGTGGCAATGAAGGGAAAGCTACGGGAGCCTGGATGCTGCCCAAGTGTTACCGCGCCAAGTAGTCCGGCAGCGTTTGACAGTGCTTTGGTTGCTCGGAACAGACGCTGAATCGACGCAGCTTCCACGTGCGACGGTTTCGCGTTTGCTCAGACGCTGAAGGGAAAAGCCGCAAAATAAGTGGAATTTTACACTCAGTGGTGCGTTCTGCCTTATCTAACTGTTGCTAATAAGCAGTTTATGTTTTCTATTCCACAGCCTAAACCAACGTGGATTAAAACGCGAGACTTTCAGAAGCGCTCTCACTTGTACGTGCTTTGCCTCTGTAGCTCTCCCTTCATGGCCACAGAAAGTTGTCCGCGAGTATAGTTACGCAAGAAATACAAGCATATTATGGCCTTCTAAGACAGTGTACTGCTTATTAAGCTGAAGAGTTGAAGATTGAGCCTGTTGGCACGTTGTGCCGTTCATTCGGAGAGGCGCTAGGCGACTAGACGGGACTGCGCCTACGTTTGGTGTTTTCTTGTCCCGTCGCCCAGCGCCTCTCTAAATTAACATTGCTTATTAAATTTGATCTGCCTGATGGGAAGCTTGTCTACTTTTTTTATTTGATTGCCGATATGCTGGTGCTAATATATGACGCAAAATACGCATGTAGAGCAATTCCAAACATGAAACTTTATTCGTCTGTAACCAAAAAAAAGGCTTTAATGTTGATTTCATCTACCATCAGTGTGACAGTGCGCTGGTAATCATCTAAGTCGGAAATTTCAGGAACGCCGAATTTTAATGCTCTAGCTGAGGGTTCATGTCGTATGATGAGCATATAGATCTAATCATCATGGGGTGTGGCAAGACGACATTCCCGTAGCTGCGCACGTACTTGTAGGCATGGGGCGCAATTGTGAAGAAAAGGCAACAGAAGAGAATAACGCCTCCGAACCTTGTTTATTGGCAGCAACTTTAACTGCTCACGAATGAATTGGAGGGTGCAAACTATTTCCTCTGTTGTGTGTCGCTCAGCTTATTGAGCAGGAAAGAAATGGCTTTGATGATTTCTTTAGATTTCTCAGTAGATTCAAGCTGGCTGTCCCATTTTTGGACGCCATCGAGAAATTCGTCTAGTTCCCTCTTGCTCTTTGCGGTAGGTATAACGCTGGTAAGATAGACCCAAGCTTCGTGGTCAAGCACTTCATGAAGTGAAATGTAACAACCAAGTCCGCTTTGATGGTCACAGAATACTTAATCCACGGAGCCTCGTCTTCAACGATGTGCAGGAGAATGATCCGCTCATTGCTCTGAATAGTGTGCCAGAAGGTGGATTTCTTTAGTCTCATGTGAGCAATTATGTCCTCAGTTCGCTCAATTTTATCGGCTTCTTCCTCTTGACGAAATGTCTCGGCGGATTCCGCAAGAGCTCTTGCAAAGCTAAAGCGTCTAGACGGATCCGCTTGGTATCAGGGCTGTCCCGTGTGGTGCTCTCTGTCGACAAATACGACGGACAGTCTGGAAATCTCAATGGCACTGCCTTTTATTGCGATAGCAATTATATGGACAATCCAAAGCGGATTTCTGCCATCGTCGTCGCCGTCGCCGTCGCCGTGAGGTTCCGTATGACGTCAACGGCGATGAAATCGTCGCCGCGCTCCGGACGCTGTATGTGCGAGTGAAAGGCTGCGAGGGACGCGCGTTTTCACGGCGAGTGAATGCACGTCGGAGAGCAAACGCGCGTTCTGCGCCGTGCTCCCTGAAGGGCTGCAGAATTAAGCGCCTCTTTCCTCCTTTAGAATCACGGCATGTAAAAATGCAGGCCCTTCCTCTATGTATACAAAGGAAGGATACCAGGACGTCGCTTAATGGATATAGTTACACCTATCATAATCAACGTGATTAAAGACAACATCTCTCTACGAACCGGAATTACGAGGTAAGCGCTCCTTTTTAAAGTGAAACCGCCGCGGAACAAACGCGACTTCCTCCATCGCGCGAAAGGCGGTGGCGGGACGGGAGGGAGGGAGGGGAGGCGAAGTTTAGCTGCGGCACCAAATGCGTATTTATATAAAAACGTTGCGAGGCCAGAAGGTGGGTAAGATTTCCCACGCTGCTCGACGAGGGTCCCATTCTGATCTCGTCGAAAACCTCCGAGCCGCCCCCAGAGGCACCGGCAATAGTCACCAACGCCGCTCGCGTTGGGTGCGAACGCGGGCAAAACGCCGACGGCGTCGACAACAGTTCTGCGCGTTGCTGGTGCTGCTGTATGTACAAGTTTATACAGCTGATAAAATTACTATCCTTACTCCGTGTAGCTCTCTACTATATTGCTATCGCAATTGATGCTTCGCCATTCGGGTGAAACTGCGACAATTTTTTTTTTCGAAGGCGAGGATAGGGCAAAGGAGCCGTGACTGTTCTCCCTGAAGCATCATTCAAGTATGACGTTTCGCTCAGGATGTCCTCTGGGGGAAAATGTGCTTCGCATACCTGAGGAAAAATATCACCCACGCATGTGTAAATTCGCTCTCTCGAATACACCATAAACGCGAATTCACCAAGTGGAGTATTTTAACACGAAAGTGTTTTATGCCGGGGTCCACCAAGACTTCACTGACGTATTTCCGTCACGGAAATACGTCATAGAACATAATACAAAGAAAGAAACCAGAAGAAAAAGTTCCACAAACATGCAAAATTTGGAAATCGAACCCACGAAATCTCGGTCCGCGACGATAGATCGCCGAGCGTTTAACCCATTGCGCCACAAACGCATTCGCAGAGAGCTACACAGACGCGATTTATATATCTAAAGCCCAGACCACACGTACGCTTGCAAACGCGCGCAAGCTCGCGTCCGCGCGCCCACGCATGCGCAGATGGTGCGGCACGGCTCGTACGCGTCGAAATGCGGCGCGATCTCGGTGATCAGCTCCTCTCAGTTATCGCGCGCCTGGGCTGCCTCGCGTCGGCGCGCCTGGCTACGCAGCGACGGCGCGGTACATTCAACTCTCAGTTAAGCAGAATTATATCATGCAAGAAAGTGCTTCTTCACTTTTTGTGCTGATATCACAGCTCCAAAAAGATAACAATTACTTTTATAGATATCGAAGCATTTTGAAGCACTGCCAACAACGGAATACGAAGTGGCGTCTGCCAAGGTGTAAACAAGTGAGGCCAGTGAGCGCGCGCTGTCGCGCGTATTTGTGGATGCAAACCGCCATTCCTCGCTAGGCGCGGCAACCGCAAGGCGCGTAGACGCGAGCTTACGCGCGTCCGCAAGCGTACGTGTGGTCTGGGCTTAACAATCCTCCGTGTACCCGCGCTCTTGCTCGGGGCGGTGCCGCCGCCTACGAGCAGAAAAGAGAAGTACTGCATTATGACACTAACGCGCACCGACAGTGAACGCTTCGGTGGTCTCAGCACTACGACGCCTCGATGCCAGCATTCGAAGGGATGCTGGCATCAAGAAGCACTACCAACGCCACCTAGGTGGCGTTCACCGTACTCAGCACAGCGGAGCGTGGCCTCCGCAATTAGCTCTGAAATGTTTCTGAAGTTGATCGCGGAGGCTGCAATTACGACGCGCTGTACGCGCTGATTTGACTCGGTGACGATTCAGTTAGGTGCTTTGTCTTGAGCGTTGTATTAGTGTGTCAGTTACGTGCTTCGTCTTTCGCGTTGTGCTAGCGTGTGCAGCGTAGTGCAGCTTCCATATGCACGACGGTTGCTCATGGTCATCGACGTTGGTAGTCGTGATGGAGGAGACGTGCCACCAGGCGTCAGCGTGGGTGCATCAACGCCTAAGGGCGCTTTAGCCACAAAACACCAATAGACATTATATATCAATGTGCAATAAACATTACACTACTTCTGTGAAGACACGTTTCACTTTCGTGTTCTATACCGATTCCTATATAAGAGGGATCAACCACATTTTTTTAAAACCACACTTTTCTGAACTCTTTCCTCATTGCCGGCAAGAAGTTGGTTCGGGGCCATCAGCTAAATACAATAAAACGATATAGCTATAAAACGCAAAGATAAATGAACCTAAAATTTTCGTTATTCGCGGCATGTAAAAATGCAGGCCCTTCCTCTGTCTACAAAGGAAGGATACCAGGACATCGCTTAATGGATATAGCTACACCTATCATAATCAACGTGATTAAAGACAACATCTTTGCTGCTATTGCCCGAATCCATTTCTTGGGATGTTCCTTATCTCGTGGGAACCTGAACACGTGGGTTTTGCACTTTCCCGTGTAGTTTCCGCGGCAGCGGGATACACAACACTTATTCGGCATCGTGCTGTCGCAATATCATCGCTGCAGCTACCCGTCGTCGGCACTTAAAGTCAGGTTAGGCACAGAAAATTCAGCAACATACAAAAAATAGCACAACCACACGGAGCTCTACCGAGTGACGCCTACGGCATCCTGACACAACGAGAAACATCCAAAGACTGAACAAAAATCTCGCAGTTTCACCCGATAGGCGATGCATCAATTGCGATAGCAACTTAGTAGAGAGCTATACGAAGTAAGGATGGTAGTTTTATCAGCTGTATAAACTTGGACATGCAGCAGCACCAGCAACGCGCAGAACTGTTGTCGACGCCGTCGGTGTTTTGGCCGCGTTCGCACCGAACGCGCGCGGCGTTGGTGACTGTTGCCAGGGCCTCTGGGGGCGGCTCGGAGATTTTCGACGGGATCAGAACGGGAAACTCGTCGAGTAGCGTCGGAAGTCTTTACCACCTTCTCGCCTCGCAAAGTTTTTATATAAATACGCATTCGGTGCCGCAGCTAAACTTGGGGTTCTTTAACGTGCACTACAACGCAAGCACGCGGGTGTCTGCAACCCCCTATACTATGTGCCTGAGGGATCCGGGTTCTGCGCAGAAGCGGCATTGCGGAGAGAATGGGGTAGGGGCTATGAGGTGATTTCTGGTTGGGTGGGGGAATGTATTAACTTGTAGAGCTCAGAGGAATCGCTCCTGCTCTCTAGGTAGTGACTTATGTGGGGGTGCGTATGTTCTGCGGGTTTGCTTGTAATTTTGTGTGATGTCTTCGTACGAGACTAGAGGGTGCATGCGCTCGGGTTCGGATTCCTCGGCGTCGGCTCGGTGGCTCAAATCTCGAGCCATGCGACCTCGTTGCCAGGAATGCCGTGATGAGCTGGAGCCCAGATGATCATCTCTGATCTCGTTGGCGGCTTTTGATTGATGATTTTGAGCGTATTGGTATGAATTCTTCCGCTAGTGAAGCTGCGGCACGCCTGTTGGGAGTCGGTCACTATGACTTCAACCTCTGTTTGGGAGAGCGCGATGGCTATGGCTGCTTCCTCAGCTTAGGGGGATTGTTTCGGGGGAGTGAAATGCTGCTCCGCTGTTCTTTGTTGACACGATTACAGTGGCTGTTGTGGCTGCACATCTGGGGTAAGACCCCGCATCTGTGTAGGCTGTAGAGGGTTGACTCCCGTATTGCTTGTGGTGGCCCAGGCCCGGGCCTCCCTTCGCTGTGCATGGTGCACTGGGTCCATGTGGCGAGGTAGGAGAGGTACGGTGATGTTTCTGCGGATGGCATGGGGTAAGCTCACAGTCTGAGGTGGCGGATGGCTGAGTGGGGCAGAGAGCAGGCGTAAAAGAATGGACTTTCCCCTTCTGTCACAACCAACCTTGTTCGCTGGCTGGATAAATGTGCCTCGGTCAGCTCCTCAGCCGTGTTTTGCTCTCCTAGTCGTAGTAGGCGTTCTGTGGACGTACTGATTGGCAGTCCCATCGCCTGCTTATATGCCTTTCTGATTATTGTGTAGATTTTATTGAATTCCGTTGTATTGAGTAGTGTGTATGGAAAAGTGTCTCGAAGTTATTGGAGACACGACGAAGGCTTAGACAAGCTGAAGCGTGTCCACCTCCCCCATGCCTCTTGTCTTGGTTGTTATTCGCCGGATTATGTGGGCAATTTGGGCTGTTGTATTCTTAAGCATGTTAATTGATATTGTGTTGGTGCGATCCGACTGGAAAACCATTCCCAGGATCTTTGCGCTCTGAGACGGAACGATGGTGTCCCTTCAGTTGTATGTTGATAGTGGGTGAGTCGGATGCGTGATTCTTTCGCGGTGAGAGCAGGAATAGCTCCGACCTTTGGGGGCGCAGCTGAGGCCGCATGACTTGGCATAGTCGCTCACCACGTCTCACCACGTGAGAAGCATAATCGTCTCACGTGGCATAATCGCTCACCCCGTCTGCCGCTTGTTCGAAGCGGCTCTTCATTGCCCCGATTAACCCTGTGGACGACCAGATGGTAATGTCATTGGCGTATATGCATGCAGTTCATGCAGGACTCCCGGGATATTATCGAGGAGTGGCGGAAGACCTGTTAGTAGGAAGAGGTTTGTGGCTTGGTCCCCAACCTTTAGGATGGCTTTTCCATCTGAGAGGAAATCCCTGATATAGTAATACGTCCAGGCCCCAGAGCCCAGCGTGTTTAGCCTCTGTAAGATTGCTGTATGCTTGACGTTATCGAACGCCCTTTTAATATTTAAGGCGAGGATAGCGGTGGGGGAGTTGCGTATCGCTGGTACAACCATATCCTCTTTCAGCTAAAGTTGGCTGTCTTGTATTGAGAAATGTGGACGGAATCATATCATCGTTGTTGGAAGTTTCACGGAGTCCTCCAGGAATGGTTGTAGCTGGTTGAGAACGATGCGCTCTAGGAGCTTTCCTATGCACGAAGTGAGGGAGATCGGTCGTATGTTCTCAGTGGGTGGTGGCTTGCCTGGCTTGGGTATGAGACGAACCTCCAGCATTCTGCAGTTCTCGGGAAGGTTTCCTTGTCTCTATACTTTGTTAAGATGAGCGGTAAGCTCTAGCACCAAGGGGTTGTCAAGATTGACAAGTGCCTTATTGGTGATTTGGTCCATTCTCTGGGCTGTGTGGCATCTCAAGCCCATTATCGCAGCTGTTACTTCATGTAGATGAATGTCCTCATCTAGGAGGTCGTTTGGGGTGCCGGTGTAGGGTGGCAGAGGCTGCGATGGCTGTGTGGGTAGAAAAATATTTATGGAAACAATTGAAGGAGAGAGTAATTATCACATCATTACGCAGGGCGTTCCACAGGGCAGTGTTCTCAGTCCGTTTTTATTCAAATGTGTCATGGCAGCCTTACCACAAAAACTACCCTCTGGTCTGCAGTATACTCTGTACGCAGATGACATCTGCATATGGGCCTCTGAATCTAATACAAATAACGCTGCAGGAGGGCCTTGGCATTATCAACACCTTTTTAAAAGAAAGAGGCATGAGTCTCTCATATGCAAAGAGAGCCGTACTTCCTTTCATTAGACGACATCTGAATAATTTCAAACTTACGCTTGAAGGGCAAACTTTGATGTTCGTGAAAGAACATACATTCCTTGCCGTTGTTCTTGACCGCCAGTTGTCATGGGCATCATACATCCGCGCAATTGAAAAGCAAACTAATATTGTAATAAAAGAACTTCGCCGACTCGCTGGCACAACATAGGGGGCATCAGTCTCCTCACTATTACAAGTTCATAACGCACTCATAAAACAAAAAAAATTGCTTATTTGGCACCTATTCTCCGTGGTTTATCGCAAACTTCTGAGGAACGTCTTCAACGTTCACTGGCAAGTGGGCTGAGAGTGTGTCTTGGGGTCCCGCAGGCTACCTTGAGTTCTCTAGTGATTGCTGACGCTCGTCACCCACCATTTTCAGTCATACGAACGGTTGAAACATGCCGACATGTTTATCCCATCTTAACTCAACACGAGAAGCATCCATTAAAGCTCGCGCTTAGCGAACGAAAGAAAAGCAAAATTCGCGATGTTATGCATTATTACCAATATTTGAATTATGCAAAGTGGATTTTACTTACCCTCCTTGGATGTTAACAAGACCTAAAATAGAATTAATAGTCGAGGGCATTATATATAAGAGAGACATGTTCATGGTAGCCGCATAGCTACTGGCACTATTCCAAATTTACTCATTATATCCGCAGTACATCCATGTTCATGTCCGTTCATGTCATAAAAGTTCCTCTGCTTCAGCATTCATTATTTCACATTTGGCGCTAGAGCAAACATTTAAATTATACCGAGAGACATCATCTACCGTGGCAGAACTGTTTGCAATCCTGTGTGCTTTGCGTTCCATAACATCAGAAAGAAATGCGCAAAAATGGGCTATTTTTAGCAATTCGCAGGCTGCTCTCGCATTACAAAAGTTCTTTGAACACTTTACTATTGTATGAGACGCTCAAAGAGCACACAAAAGCAAACGCAACGAATGACGTAATTGTATTTCAGTGGATACCCGGACAGTGCAATATTTCTGGTATCACTGCATCGAGCGCAGCTGCGAATCAGGCGCACAATAACGCAGAGGCAATTATTGTTCCTCTTTCGCACACTGAAATTCGTCTGCTCCAGAGACAGATATCCTGTCGTCTCACCAAAACTACCTGGTTTGATCAGCAATCTAAGAACTCTACTTTATAGACCCATGTATAAATAAATCTATTAATTCCATCAAATCTGAGAGAAAACAGAAAATTCGAAACATTAGTGCACCTCCAGTGGCTTGGTACTGCATTTACGCGACACTTTTTATACAGGATAGAATGTGCCTCTAGTTCGCAGTGTTCTTGTGGCCATCCAGATGAAGATTTACATCTCTTCCTCGAGTGCACAAAATATGATTCACCACGACGGGTATTGTAAGCAAATTTGTTGCTTTTTAATAGAAGACCATTCACTCTAAAAAAAAAGAGATGCTTGGTCCATGGCCAACAGCGGGACTTCAAAAAAGGGCAGTTCTTGCTTTGAACAAGTTTTTCGAAGACACAAACATTTTGGGGAAATCACTTTATTCTGATAATCTAAATGAGTGATATAAACGTTGTTCTTTATTCAGAATTGATGTATGGGGTGATCGTGTTTTTATGCTATGTGTAATTACTTGTGTTCTGTGTTTTGCAGTACAATGTGCGTTTTGACTATTCAAAATATTTGACTTTCCATGCGCACATGTGTACTGAACTCATACACAAAACCTTGTGATTCATGTACTGTGGGACTGTATTGTATTTGTACCGTACATCAGGTGTTCTACTGAGTGCCATATTTTGTGACATTATTCATTCTTTTTGCGCATATATGTTTCCTTCGCTAAGTGACAAGGAGTAGCCGGTGACTCCATAAAGGCGCCAACCTCTCCTATTAATATTTTCAATAAAAAAATTCCTTTAGTGCCGTATAGAATATTTCTTGCTACACGGGGACACGGTGACACGGGGACATTAACGCTTTCGCGTTAATATTCTTTTCACTAAACATTTCTTCGGTCGATAAAAGGTACAGGTTAGAAAAAGTATGCTGCTCCTATAACTATACATGCGTCTACGGGAAGGATGCGCTTGTGACAAGAAATCACATAATTTACATCGATGTATGCCCAAAGAGCGTTGCGTCTTCAAATAAGGAGAATGAAGGGACCTTTTCCAGGAAAAAAACCAGCGTGGATCTACGGAACAGCTGCCGCGAAGACATGGAGAAAGAAGAGGCTGCCGCGCTCGCTGACTTCATACGTTACGTCAGCAGCCCTGCCCTTTTACGCAACCTTCACGCTACCCTAGTCCACTCACGGAAGTATGATCAGACATCGCGGCTTCCTGGATGGGCGGCTTTGACCAGGAAAACACGCCGGCCAGTCGGGCGAGCGTGTCCGCGCACCCCGCGAGCCTCCGAGAGACAGCCGCTTATCGGCCGAACTGCTCCACTTGTACGCACGACCAGGAAAGTTGCTGACGCTGCCAAGTTACGAGTCTACGATGCGAAAGTGCGGATCTCTCAAAACATGCGGGTAACCAACTGGGCGCGCAGTGAAGGACGGAGTGCTGGATGGTGGCTCGACCACGAGCGGTGCACGCCCGCGTACGAAAATAACCAGCGCCAGTAGATAGATAGCAATCGCGCGACCGGCCGAATGGCGGGCCTACGAAAGATGTTATATAATACCACGTAACGCGATGCCGCAATTCTCGCGTGTCCCTCTAAGCTGCTCATATATATAACTTTACTTGGAGTATAGAGTGAACTGGAGGAGCACTGTTTGGTATATGAACCACTGAGAAAACAGTTTATTCAGATTGCGCGATCTTTATGAGAGCAGTCGGTTGGTCATGTTCGCGTGCACTATGCATAGTATGCGTATGATTACAAACACGGAAATGAAAAACAGGCGTGATATAAGCGCACGTGGACGGGCAGTTTTTGAAGTTTCATTGTCATGGCCGAAGAAGGTCCAATAATGCACCCTGGTTGCGGCAAAGTCTTGAAGAAAAAGAAAAGTGAAGCGACACTAATTCTTGACTTAGGTGTCTGCTAGTGGCATTCGCACCTCGGCGTTGGTGTACCCTGGTGTATTGTTTGGGTTAAATTTGTGTTTTCCTTGTGCTAACTTTGTTTCAGTGAAGTACGACACAGACACAGAGAATACTGGTGAATTCTTGATGTAAATGATGTAAACTACACTACACTACACTAGGTCCGGCGTCCTGGTCGTCGGAAACTCGACGGTGCACAACACTTGGCCCAGCGTCCTCGTCATGTACTTCCATGGCGAACGGAACGGGCTTCAAACCGAACTCGGAGGAGAAAGCGAACGGAAGTGGCGGGAAACATGAAGCCAGACCATTACTAATGTGGTATTATTTAAAGTGTATGGTTTTGTCCTTTGGTGTACGGCAATTAGACTTTCCTTAATTGTTTCAAATTACTCCTGACACTTAATTAGCTCTTTACTGTACTAACCCTGTGCTCTGATGTCATATCTGCCATCAACCATAAATACAACCATCGATATCTGCCGGTTTTTATTGTTGTATGATAACAGGAAGTGGCTGCACACGCACGCACGCACGCACGCACGCACGCACGCGCACGCGCGCGCACACACACACACACATACACACTCGCTCTCTCTCTCGCTCTCGCTCTCATTTGCTACTTTATGAGTATATTTATGGCGGCTGGCTGTGGAGCGGGAGCTGCCGGTCATTTGTTGTTGTGTTGGATATTAGATCATGGGAAAATAGGCCACTGAAGGACCGGCTAACTCAATAAGTGGTGATAGAATTATTTGCACGACGGATAAATCACGGAGAAGCTTTTTTTTCTTTGCCCATGAACTGATAATCCCTCAAGGTGCATGTTAAATACATGGTGGCACCCTAGCCACAACCCCACCTTTCATTTCTTCTTCATGTGATGCTGTATTTAACATATTTAGTTAGAGCAGTAATCTTTATTTTGCTTTTATTCGGCACCATTGTTTATCGCAGATGCGTTTCTATACACCGCGGTGCCTCTGCTCTATGTCACTCATTATATTCCTCTCCTTTACTTCCCTCTAAGAGCCGAGTAGCCAGGCAGCGCGATGAGCCTCAAGAAAATCTATAAGGTTATTTCTGCTCCTTAAACCTGACACCATAAGGCTGTATACCCCCTTTCGTACATTTGAAGTCTCCTGTTGTCTTCAGATGTGGGGTGATGGATGGATGGATGGTGCGCCAGTGACGTGGTCAGCAATATTTTCAGGGGGGGGGGGGGGGGGGGCAAGCACTTGACCGGGGACGGGAACTTGGGTGGAGGGGCGGCTGGGAAGACCGCATACTAACACAGAAACTTCGGGTAGGGTACGTACCACCTGGCTAGGCCGCTGATGGTGCGGGTGATGGTGCGGGACCAGCGCAATTAGTCTTGCTACTACAACTACGTGAGACCCAATTCCAAAGTGCAGTTTTTTAAAGCGAAGCTTTCTCTCTCAACGAGAGAGGACAATAGATTCACAACTAGCACGGACAAAGACAACTCCCTGACAGATAACTTAGCACACTTAATAACTAAATTTCGCTAAGTAATGTTTTAAATAATCAATGATAGCTCGCCACTGTCAATTGGACGTGTGTAGCTAATGATGAGCACGTAATAAATCGGCTTTTCAAGCGGATAACAAGTTCTTATTCAAAGCACGTTGGCACGAAGAGGTCCGCATTATTATTCGTGAAAAACCGAAACCGCGCGCGTCATTTGCGCGCCTAAATCGCGCTTTAAAATTACGACACACTGCAAAATCCATGCCGTCAAAGAATACCACGAAGACCTTGCGGCAACTAGATGCCATTGGCTGAAAAACGGGCCCTCGTTATGCAAAGCCACGTGAATCCGCCGTCGACTGACACCAATGGCTGTTCGTTTCCTTCTTCTTACGTGTGACAAGTGCCAACCAAACGAGAGCCGCCAGCCGAGGCAGCCTCGCAGAGATTAGCTTCGCGCTTCGGACGCGCGCTGAGGGATGCCACATGTCACCCATGTCACTAGCTGGCGTGACCTTAAGGCATGATAACGCGTGCTCCTGACACACTTGGTTTCGATTACGCGGTGCGAAATAGAACGGAACGTTTCGTGCCAACGTGCTGTAAATTAGGGCTTTTTATCTGTTTGAAAACTAGATTCGTTATGAACTTGGCATTAGCTACACATGTTCTATTGTCATAGGCTTCGTAAAATTAGTTTTTAGCAAATGTTAGTTAATTATGCTACTAAATGATCCATCAGAAACTTTTCTTTAGTCTGCCCCTGCTGTGAACCTTGACCAGTAAAAAAGATACCGTTGTGCCTCGGTTACCGCGTGTTTAATATTTAGGGACAGTCGCTGCGGAAACACACGGTATATTCATTAAGAAGCATCGCACTGCACGTTCTCGGGTTTGAAGAAAAGGCTTTGCAGAGCCCCTTTAATACTTCTGTATGCGTAGACCTCTGCTCAGAAAGCGTCCTTCAATACTTGCAAAACGTCGCATTTTTCTGCAAGTCATCGTTGCATCCACGTTGCACACCATGAGGCCATGTGAATTTGTGTTTGCATTGAAGCAGAAGGTATGAACAATTAAATATGTTGGAAATAAAATGTAAATGCGCCTGTGCAGGTTCCACGCTTGTGGCAGCACTGCACACGCGCCACGTGTCTCTTTGCACAGCATTTAACGGAAACAATTCAAGAAAGCTTCGCTTAGCGTAGATTATAATAAGTGCGGTGGACCTCCCATAATTTTAATGCATTAGCATCCTTACGGGACTTCACGCACTTTCTGGGGTATGTATGTATGTATGTATGTATGTATGTATGTATGTATGTATGTATGTATGTATGTATGTATGTATGTATGTATGTATGTATGTATGTATGTATGTATGTATGTATGTATGTATGTATGTATGTATGTATGTATGTATTGTATGTATGTATGTATGTATGTATGTATGTATGTATGTATGTATGTATGTATGTATGTATGTATGTATGTATGTATGTATGTATGTATGTATGTATGTATGTATGTATGTATGTAGTATGTATGTATGTATGTATGTATGTATGTATGTATGTATGTACCATGCAGGCGTGGTGGCTCAGTCAGCTAAGGCGTTGCACTGCTGAGCACGACATCGTGGCATAGAATCCAGGCCGCGGCGGCCGCATTTCGATGGAGGCGAAATGCAAAAACGCCCGTATGCTTGCGTTGTAGTGCACGTTAAAGAACCCCAGATGGTCAAAATTAATCCGGAGCCCTCCACTACGGCGTGCCTCATAACAGAACTGGTTTTGGCACGTAAAACCCCAGAAAGAAGAAGTATGTATGTATGAGTGCGTGTGTGTATGCATGTGTATGTATGTGTGTGTGTCTGTGTGTGTGTATGTATGTGTGTATGTGTGTGTATGTATGTATGGATGTATGTATGTGTTGTCGCGCGACTAGCCCCTGGACGCACTTTGCGTGTATTCACGGGCTTCTTTCCCGATCGGAAAAGCACTTTTATGTAGCACGTGTTGAGCAACAGAAAGCTGCATCGGGAGTTTGTCATGTTGCTCTACAATTTTCTCATTTACACTTTTAATTTAATTATAATATTTGAAATTTGAATAAATAATTAAGACTAATAATGTAATTAGGCGGAATGCAAACAATCGGAGTATCTCCAAGCGACTCCAAACAACATTATCTTGTCTCTGTCCAGCTACGTGGCATTTGCATATTTTGAAATCTTTGTGCATGATAGTTGGGACACTGTATATGCACACAGTTTGTGAAAAAAAAGGAAAAAATATCGAAGGAAAAAAGCTACTAGTTGCGAGCAGAAAAATGTTTCGCTAGTTTATTACGGAAGGCGTCATGATTCGTACGACCCGCCGTGGTTGCTTAGTGGCTATGGTATTGAGCTGCTAAGCATCGAGGTCGAGGGATTGAATCCCGACCACGGTGGCCGCATTTAGATGGCCCCCACCGAAATGCGAAAACACCGGCGTACTTAGATTTAGGTGCACGTTAAAGAACCCCAGGTGCACATGGTCGAAATTTTCCGGAGTCCCCCACTACGGCGTGCCTCGTAATCAAATCGTGGTTTTGGCACGTAAAACCCCATAATTGAATTTTAATGATTCGTAAGTGGAGCAATATTATTAGGTAGGCTGTTCCAGAGGCGGATAGCACGTGGCAGTGGTGAAGAGTTAAATGCATGTGTCACACCGTATATGCGGGCATAGCTGAAGTTTTGCGATCTACGTGATGTGAAGACGTAGTGTTGCAAGCATGGTAGGAATGAACCGTCATAGTGAATGATTTTATGGAATAATAATAACAAGCCAATATCACGACGAATGTTTTGAGGGCTGTTACGATAGTTCAGTTTTTATTTTAGTTATGCTTTACTGATCGCTGTAATTACAAGAAATAAAACCCCTTGCCCTATTTTGAATTCTTTCCAACGCTTCAATAAGGTATTTTTCATGTGGTGACCAGATTGGAGAGGCGTACTTAATCTGGGGTCGAACGAAGGTTAAATAAGCCAGTTTACGCAAGGCAGATGGCACAATGCGCAAGTTCCAGCGCAAAAATCTTAATGATTTGGATGCATTGACAGAGGCGCACGTAATTTGCTCAGACCATGATAAGTTCGGTGTGAGGTGCACGCCTAAATACTTATGTAGTAGGGCATTCAAGGCTGTTATAAATGTGGCAAGGTTAACTGCGATATTGACACGTATACTTGTTTATCTTTCTTGGGTAATCGCTTTTCACCGGCTAACAAATGTTAAACGTTATCACTCAGCGCAGGACGCGCTTGCATGTATCGGAAGTTTCTCGAATGTTATCGATGGTTCTATCCGTTCTCTGTTTTCACCGAACCTTGTGTAATCTGATTGTATGCTGAACGCGAATTGTGTAGTGCTTTATGGAAGACACGCGGGCACCGGCGATTACTCTGGGGCCTTCGACGAGTCATGTATAAAAGCCGACGCGTTTGACCCGCTGTTTAGATTTCGAAGATCGCCGACTTTGCTAGCCGCTATCGTTGTGCTTTGAATGTCACTTGCATTTAACGGCACAAGGTCGTCCAATAAAGCGTCAGTTTCGTCATTCACAGTTTTGCTGCTTTGTTTTTGACCGTCATTACAACATGACATCTGCTGGAGGTGCGAGTTATCGATCCCTGTACCTCTCGCACCTCCACCAGAAGGGAGCGCGCAGATTTCTTGGCCAATGTGCCTGTTACAGCGCTTCGTCAAAGACTTTTTACGCATTGTCGAGCCATTGACATATCTCACAAAACCCGACGCTCGACGCCATGCTTCCACACCGACGAAGAGAATCTCGATGTCGCCGCCTATCTGCAGCGCGCTGAAGAAGCACAACTCGCCCGCCTGCGCATCAAGAACCAACAAAGGACGGACAGCCGACAATACAATCTTCGACGACGCTACGTGGAATACCAACCAGGCGACCGTGTTGGGGTTTGGACCCCGATACGCCGACGAGGACTTAGTGGGAAGCTTTTGCGCCGCTATTTCGGACCCTACGAGATAATCAGACGCATTGGCGCACTGGACTATGAGGTCGTGCCAGACGGAATTTCGCAATCACAGCGGCGCCGCTCACGACCTGAAATAGCCCATGTTGTGCGCCTTAAGCCGTTCTACCAGCGCTAACTAACGAGCCATGGGGCTTTGTTTCTATGTTACTTTGCTATTTTTTCTTTTACGGTCTCTTGTGTTTGTAGCATCGGGTTGATGCTTTTACGAGGGGGAATTGACACGTATACTTGTTTATCTTTCTTGGGTGATCGCTTTTCACCGGATAACAAATGTTAAACGTTATCGCTCAGCGCAGGACGCGCCTGCATGTATCGGAAGTTTCTCGAACGTTATCGATGGTTCTATCCGTTGTCTGTAGTCACCGAACCTTGTGTAATCTGGGCCCGTATTTTGTAGCGATGCGTTATGCTTTATTCTATACTAGTCTTATCATCCACCGCTTACGGCCGGCTGATCGCATTGATAACGTGAGCGGACCGTCGCTCTGACCACTGACCAAGCGCGAAAAGCGCGTTGTAGTGCACGTTAAAGAACCCCAGGTGGTCAAAATTAATCCGGAGCCCTCCACTACGGCGTGCCTCATAATCAAAACTGGTTTTGGCACGCAATACCCCAGAAAGAAGAAGAATATGCGCAGCTTTCAAGGAACGCCTTTCCCGCCAAAGCCTTAGCCAGCTGTGCCATGAATCTACTGTGGGCCTCTTCGATTATCCGTCTCTGACAGCCCCGGACTGTCCGAAAGGCTACATACGCAACGCCCATTGGCTGAAAGCCACCGTCATGGGCAGTCAGGAATGGATAATCGAAGAGGCCCACTGAGTATGTGCCGCTCTTCAATGAATCCGGCAAGCTAGGGAGCGATTCTCAGCATTCGCAGGCACCAGCGTGCCACGCTTCCTGTCTCCGAGGCCACGCGCGCACTTCTAGGTAGTGCCACTAGATGGCGCAGCGTGTACAGAAAGAACAGAGAAAGAAGCGCGAGAGAGGAACCCATTTGCAGCGCTCTCAGCGTTCGCGAGCACCGGTGCGCCATGCATTTCGGAGGCCAAGTGTAGGCTTCACAGCGGCGGTGCCAGATTCCGCCGGGTGTTCTTAGGGAAGCGCGAAAGATGAATCCCGCTGCAGCACACGCCTCATACATAACTCGTTTCGACGGTGGCAGTAAGTTGTGTCGCCACATTGATTCAATGTCAAACGCATTTCCATCGACAGTCATCGTCAGATGGGTCTCGCCATCTTTTGTTTCTTGGAAAGAAAGATCGAAGGAGGCGAAAAGAAATTTTCAGAAGGATTGAGGTCCCAGCCGTTTTACTTTCTTTCTTTCTTCGGAAGGCTTGAACATGTAAAGCTTGATATCAGGACGATACTGAGCGAACGCTGTCCTCAAACGTAACAGCGCGAGGAATTATTTCTGTCGCAATCAAAGCGGCTGTGGTTTCACTTGCGCGTGGTACGCGCGTGCCTGCAGGTCGTCGTCCGCTCAGGCGTTTCCGCGCACTGCAGCGTGGAAGCTAGATGCCGAGGAAACGCTAAAACGTAACAAGGCGAAGCCAAAGCAAACACGAGCCACCGCCCTGCACTCATGTCACGCTGCAGTGCTGCGAGTGTATCCAAGAGTGCGCCCACAGGCTATCGGCAGCAGTAGTTTTCCAGAAGGGGCGCGTTCCCCTCCGTTGCTATTCCAGGCCGCGAATGCGCGTCGGAAGGAGCGGCCGGCCGCCAGACCAGCTGCTGCCCAGCAGTAGACCAAAAAAGCACTTCTTTTTTTTTCTTTGCTGGTTCCTTGCTGGATAATTGGTGGAGGGTCGTATGTAAATCTAGCTGCATGAAAATTTACCTGTTATCACTATCATTAGTTGGCCATCTCGACATCACTTGGTGTCCCGCTTGACATTCGTGAGTTGGGGTGTCTTACACAACTGTTGTGCGGAGCGCTCGAGAGGCTGCTTCCCAGTGCGGGTATACGGGATGATCCATGCAAACAGTTTGGAGATCACTCGTGGTTGATTCCGCGGTGCCGCGGACTGCGTCCACGCTATGTGCATGCAGGAACGAATTTTGCGTGCGATACGTCGACGGGCGCTTACTGGACCAAACATTTACACACACACACACACACACACACACACACACACACACACACACACACACACACACACACACACACACACACACACACACACACACACACACACACACACACACACACACACACACACACACACACACACACACACACACACACACACACACACACACACACACACACACACACACACACACACACACACACACACACACACACACACACACACACACACACACACACACACACACACACACACACACACACACACACACACACACACACACACACACACACACACACACACACACACACACACACACACACACACACACACACACACACACACACACACACACACACACACACACACACACACACACACACACACACACACACACACACACACACACACACACACACACACACACACACACACACACACACACACACACACACACACACACACACACACACACACACACACACACACACACACACACACACACACACACACACACACACACACACACACACACACACACACACACACACACACACACACACACACACACACACACACACACACACACACACACACACACACACACACACACACACACACACACACACACACACACACACACACACACACACACACACACACACACACACACACACACACACACACACACACACACACACACACACACACACACACACACACACACACACACACACACACACACACACACACACACACACACACACACACACACACACACACACACACACACACACACACACACACACACACACACACACACACACACACACACACACACACACACACACACACACACACACACACACACACACACACGCACACGCACGCACACACACACACACGCACGCACGCACACACGCACACACGCACGCACGCACGCACACACACACGCACGCACGCACACACACGCACGCACGCACGCACGCACGCACACGCACACACCACGCACACCACACGCACACGCACACGCACACACGCACACACACACACACACACACACACACACACACACACACACGCAAGCACGCACACACACGCAAGCACGCAAGCACGCACACACGCACGCACACGCACGCACACGCACACGCACACACACGCACACGCACACACACACACACACACACACACACACACACACACACACACACACACACACACACGCAAGCACGCACACGCACGCAAGCACGCACACGCACACACGCACGCACGCACGCACGTATATCTACATATACCGGGTGTTTCAGCGAACACTTTCAAAACAGTTTAAAGGTTGCCTGTGCCAGATAGCTCAATTCTAGTTCATGAGCTGGTCTACTCGAAGAGGCGGACATTACTTGCGCAAAAAATTCTCAAGATGACACCAATTTCGAGATATTAATCACCGAAATTTGCTGAGAAATGCATTGGCGTTCCAGTTGCTTTCTTAACAAAACGTTATTTTATGCATTGAAGCATAGAAGTAACTGGAACACCAATGCATTTCGCCGGACACTTTGAAAATTAATATATCGAAGCTGGTGCAGTCCAGAGAATTATTCGTTCCCAGTATAGATACGCCTTGGGAACTGACAGGTTGTAATTCGTACATTTAAATATATGTCTCATAATGTAATTAATGAAAAAGGTAAATAGCGTAATTATGTTAATTATTTAATGAAGCATTTCGATTTCTTGTAGAAATAATGGCCGCCTCATCGAGTAATTCAGATCAAGGGTTATAATTGTGCTATCTGCCACAGTCAATTTTTTAAAACGTTGGACCTTCTTAAAAAAATGAAAAAAAAAAAAAACACACTCGGCACATGCCTTTAGTATAATTGCGCTAGCCTCCTTGAGAGAGGGTAAGTTAGCGCTGATTCTGCATTGAGTCGTGCTCAAGAAGATAGACCTGCGTCTAATTAGCTCGTGCACGACAAAGTGCAGAAGGCTGACAACCTACAGACAATGGGATACGTTAACGAGGGCTTAGACCGCCAGCGGTTCGCGGAACGCCGTCGCACAAGCTCACAAGCGCGCCTCGCTTGTGAAGCCCGAATATCCGCAAAGAGGCTGGCTGCAGCGCGAGTGAGACCCGGAAGCGCAATCGCACGTTGCGAGTGCCAAGGCAGCGGTAGCGTTGGACGCTGCGAGTCGCCGCGCGCCAGAGTAGCAGGCAGTCATTACATTCATTGCAGCACAGCCTCAGCTCAGAATGGAAACGCGCGCCCGTCTCAACGAAACCACAGAAACCGTGTTGACGCTACACCAAAGAGAGGACGTCATTTGTAGCGGGCTGGAAGCGTGGTAAAGTAAAAGGAAACACATGGAACTAACTCCAAAGGGCATACAGCGAGTGCTGACGAAACGAAGGAAATACTGACAAAGGTAGCAAAGTCCGCAATGAAGCATGAATACGACGAAAGTTTGCGATTATCGCAGAGCATGGGTGGCATTTAAACCACATGTAACAGTCATATTTGAGGTACAATAGTGTACTTGTGTATACAGAATATAATGTAGTACGCGATGTAGAAGATAGTATAACCACGCATGCCGTGCGGCCCTGGCAGCGAAGGCCCATGAGTTACGCGTCCTAACGCTGCTATGGATAGGGCAAGGCTTCGCTTATCAAATTCGAGCATTTAATGAAACGAATACGCGTCCGTTGTTGTTTAACGTGCCGTATTACTTCCGTCGCCGTCCAAGCGGCTGGCGTCGGCAGTATTTGTATAGGATGTTGAAACAACCTCAATGCCATCTGCCCAGTGCCTCCGGCTTATTGTTTGGGCCATCTCTAACTGACCCATACAGTTTTCCAAATATATGTACTGTAATGTTTCTTGTATTAATTCAGGTTTCATTCAAATTAAACGTTTAGTTTTCATACGGCTGTCGTTTAAGCTACTTCGGACCCTATGGGGAATGCTCCAATTATTTCACGATAGTTTTGTCATTTCTTGTGACTCCCCCAATACCCACATTCCTATAACCTTTACACTACCTTCTGTAAAGTGCTCATTCAGTTTCCTCAATGTCTAATTCCGGCTTGGATTTTAGTCATCTATATTACAGCAATACTTCCAAACACTTCGGTGGGGTTTTTAGAAATCGACGAGATTTTGATATCTTGTGAATCTCACAATTAACACAGGTATTGATAATTTCTCCACTTAACGACATACGAGGTCTTCCGAGTTCCTCCAAAGTTTCGAAACTTCGCGCTCTCTTCAAATCTGTGCAAAAGCGGTATGTTCCCGCACGCGCTTGGGGTACACACTTCTTCCAGACAAGAAAAGCGATTCTACTAGCAGTCGCTCTCTCCCTCTTTCTCTCTCTCTCACACACACACACACACACACACACACGCACGCACGCACGCACGCACGCACGCACGCACGCACGCACGCACGCACGCACGCACGCACGCACGCACGCACGCACACACACACACACACACACACACACACACACACACACACACACGCACGCACGCACGCACGCACGCACGCACGCACACGCACGCACGTTACACCATTCTCCGCGAATTTTGAATGCGGTGACGCCGCAACAGAAGGAAGCACACCAACATAAGTATGATCAGTGACAACAACGTCGTCATCTACATAAAACATGACTAACGTTAAGTACGAAGGCCGGAGATAGTAAACACAGCCCCGATCTGTCTTCAGACGAAAGAAAAAGCGCGCGACAACTTGCACCTACACGCATAGTAAGAAAGGGGAGGCGAGAGTTCTGCGGCTGTCAAATGACTACCGCAGCGGCTCGCCGCCATTTGGTGCGGCCGCACTGCCGCAGCTGCGTTTTAACGCCGGTGTCGAAACCGCGCGCGTTTTTCCGCTAGTGTGGCTGGGGGCTTACCGCAAAATTCCTGGGGGTTTTACGTGCCAATATCACTATCTGATTATCAGGCACGCCGTTTATTTAATCTGGTATCAGATGCAATCTGGAGTGAGTGGGGGACTCCAGATTAATGTTGACCACCTGGTGTTCTTTAGCGCGCCCCCAATGCACGGGACGCGGGCGTTTTTGCATTTCACCCCCAACGAAATGCGGCAGCCGCGACCGGGACTTGATTCCGCGACCTCGTGCCTATAGCAGCGTAACACCGTAGCCGCTAAGCCACCGCGGCGCGTTGGGGCCTAACCAGCAGCTTTTGCCACAACAAAATAAAGGCTACCTTTCAAAGCAAGTTTAGTTGCCGCCGCAGGTGGTATGGCAACCTCCATCATTTTTCTCGTCAGAAATAATGTGCAGCACAGATATGTAAAATGTTGTTTGTAAGTGCAGACCGACATATAATTGCTCCAATTATATAGCCGGGGTTCACATCGGGCACGTGCTCCCCTCTTGTCGCCATCCACACTACCCGAATTTCTGCGTATCAGGATACGCGGCAAAAGGCGACGCGCGACAACACTCGCCTGCCCAGCCACGCCCTCCCCGGTCAAGTGCGTGTCGTCGTTAGTTCGTCGCCTACATTCTGTCGTGATTGCTCCTTCATCTCATCGTTGCGCTGTCTTCACTGCCATCGCCACTGAGTTGTCATTTCGTCTTTGTGACGCCGCTGTCGTCACGCCGTCACCATAATTGTGTCGTCCTCATGCAACCGACGTCCTTCCGTCATCGTCGTATACCGTTTTTAAATGCGAAGCATTTCTTGCCGGCGGCTCTGTCCGTCCCTCCCGCGTCCCACAGCCCCACAGCGCACGCACGTCCCCTCCCCCTCTCTCTCCTCTCCTACGCTCCCCCTTTCTCTCGTCTAGGAATCCTGTACGAAGCGGCACCGCGTTCCACACCCGCACAGCGCATGCGCGTCCCCTCCCCCTCTCTCTCCTCACCTACGCTCCCCCCTTTCTCTCCTCTAGGAATCCGGAGCGGCGCGCACGACAGGTGGTGCGACAGCTGCATACTCCGCTGGGGGTGCCACGGTAGTTCCGCGGTATGAAAATGACGGAGCGCGCGCGCGCCTCATTCTCTCTCCTGTGCAGCGCCGCGATGAGCACTCGGGCCGCTGCCGCGAAACCATCTCCCCGCTGCTTCGCATCCACACATGGTTCCCTTTAGCGGGAGATGGAGTAATTTTTTTGCTTTAGCGTCGTGATTACGCCGCCGCAGTCATGCCGTCGTCGTATACAGTCGTTGTCGTGCACTCGTGCTCATACCTTTCGTCATGCCGTCATGGTCGTTCCATTGTGGCCATATTGTCGTCTCACACTGTTCGTCCGCTTGATTTGTTGTTTGGATTTCAGCATAGCTTGTGACCGGCGCAGTGCACGAACCTAAAAATTGCATTACAAGTTGTGACATTTGTCCTAGATACACATGAACATTGCATGAGATTCCAAGTTGCACAGGACGAATTGTACGCATTGCCGTTGGTTGCATAGCATTTACTTAAGCGCTTCACTAAAGCTTCGCTTCACATGGATTCTAACTTGCGCATTAGATCAGTATAATTTTTATGTGCACCGACAAGGACGTGTGGACAGTCCATTGCGTGCGTTGTGCTGGTTGCTGCGAAACACTTCTGCACCTGATATTGGACTGTCCCGCTTTCATGGCGCAGCGCACGTCGCCATAATAAGGGACTATCATCTCCTTGGCCTGCGGTGTACGACCCTCAATGAATGTGTGTACCCCAGTGATTGTGCGTCTCGACGCGATCGAGGTCATCGTGCCCTCCTTACTTTTCTAGAAGAAAGTAACTTAGGTTCACGTTTGTGGCATTTTTCATTTTCGTATTTCGAGTGACAAGTCCTCGCTTATTATTCTATTTGTAACATTCTTTTAGTAGCGCCACCTGCAATGACCGTCCGTACTTTATTTTATGCAGTTGTTTTGCTTTAATCTTTGAGATCCGTCATCTTGTTCCTTGTTTCCTCTTTCGTTCCCGTCTTCCTATCTTCCATTTCTTTATTTCTGTATCAGCCTTTCTGAAAGGTAAGCAGGCGTAGCGCCCCTTCCGGTGGTAGTTGCCGGCTTATACTCCTTGCTTTCCTTTTATCTCTTTCGAGTGTGTTTATGTTAAAAATAAATAAATAAATAAATAAATAAATAAATAAATAAATAAATAAATAAATAAATAAATAAATAAATAAATAAATAAATAAATAAATAAATAAATACAGTAGGACCTATCTTTGGCCGATATTTTTGTAAGCGTCCCTCAGCGTAACATTTTATATAGTAAAGCACTACATACCGGGTGTTTCAGCGAACACTTTCAAAATTTATTTAAGGTTGCCTGTGGCAGATAGCCCAATTCCAGTTAATGAGCTGGTCTACTCGGAGAAGCGGACATTACTTGCACAAGAAATTGAAATACATAATCGAATAATTAACACAAATTGACTAATTAAGTTTTTAACTAATTACCTGATGGTCCATGTTGCAATTTACAAATTGTAGCCGTGGAGTTCGCAAGGCGGATCCACTATTGCGGATCCGCAAGGCGGGAACTAGTATCTCGAAACTGGTGTCATCCCGAGAATTCGTTCCATGTAGATCCGCTTTGCGAACACCACGGCTACAATTTGTACATTGCAATATGGGCCATCAGGTAATTAGTTAAAAACTTAATTAGTGAACTTTCGGTAATTATTCGATTATGCATTTCAATTTTTTTGTGCAAGTAATGTCCGCCTCTCCGAGTAGACCAGCTCATGAACTAGAATTGGGCTATCTACCACAGCCAACCTTTAGGAATTTTTGAAAGTGTTCACTGAAACACCCTGTATATATACTGTATATTCACGTAATGCAAATTTACATACGTACATGCCTTCTTGCTTTTACAATAGTTTTTTTAAACGTCCCTACTTTCTTCTTTTCTTTCTTCGGTCGAATTCGCATATCTCTTGAATCTGGCCCTATTGATAATGCCATTTTTTAACAGCGAAGCTGTTCTAGCTAACCGTAAAAAGTGTCGCCTGCCGCAAAACATCGCTGAGCTATGACGTCACGGCGTTGCCTAGCAACCACCTCGCGGAGCGGCGTGTGCCTCGCCTCCTCTTCGTGCCGTCAACATGTTGCCTTGACATGGGACGTTAAGGAGAGCATGCGCGCGGCACGCGCAATGCTCGGGAGAGAGAAAGAGAAAATGAGAGCTAGATAGAGAGAGAAAGAAATTGTAGCAGCACCAACGAGGCAACGCGCAGAGCTGTTGCCGACGCCGCCGCTGGGAAACGGGGAAACGCGGGCGGCGTCGGCAGCAGCTCGGCAGCTTTCAACCAGCCACGCCCCGGCAAGTGTGGAGGCGCAGCTTGGCCGTGATGTCACCGGGGAGATGAAGCCCGGAGTCACCGCGACGGCGGCACAACCCTCGTTGAATTTGTGGCGAGTGCATGTAGCCTTGACATGGGACGACCAAAGATCCGGACACCCGAAGAAGAAGCCGCTCATCTTGAAGCGTGTCACGCGGCCAAGCGAGAATCTGCGCGTCGGCGGCGAGCCGATTCGGAATACCGTGCCTAGCAGCGCTTAGCATTTCTTAGCAAAACTTGGCCAAACCTAGTAAAACCTGGAAGAAGCTAGGTTGATCACCAGCTCGGCTGTTTACTCCAGCCTTGCACCACCAGTGCAAGCTGCCCACTTTTTTTTTTTCTTCACAACGAATACGTTCGACCTCCGCGCGGCGCCGTTTACTTTCATTCAGATTCAGAGAGCGGCCTTTCGACGACCCATAGGACTAAGAGAAAATCACCACAGAGCGCCGCCGTTTTTTCCTACAACGGCTGAGAAATTTTTCAATGCAGGACATAAAAATTCTGCCAGCCACTTTGCTTATTTGCGCTGTCTAGTATTGGTGCACGAAATCCTTAAATTCGAGTTGCTCATCCTACCAGTGAGCAGAATGGTTATGACATTGACTGTGCACACGTAAGCCACCCGCATAACTTTTAAAAAGGCGGTTACTTCAGCGCTGCTCTGTCACTTTGCCGATGTTTTCATTTCTTCTCATTATGCATGTGCAGGGTGTTCATTTGTAAGTTTAAAGGAATATTTAGAAATCGCCTGTGCCAGGTAGCATTTTTCTTATCATTGAGCTCGGTTATTCGATGAGGCGGACATTAGTAGCACGAGAGATCAAAACACATATTCAACTAATTAATATAAATTGACTAATGAACTTCTTAGTTAATTACTTTACGACGCCTATTGCAATTTACGAATTGTAGCCGGTGAGCTTGCAAGACGCACCCACTTGAAAATTCTGCCAGCTACTTTGCTTATTTACGCGGTCTAGTATTGGTGCATGAAATCCTTAAATTCGAGTCGCTCATCCTACCCGTGAACAGAATGGTTATCACATGGCCTGTGTACACGTAAGTTACGTAATGTTAGGCTGAGGGACGCTTACAAAAATTCACTTGGAATGAATTTCCAGAATGACACCAGTTTGGAGATAAGCGCCATCAAACTCGCCGTAAAAATGCACTGTTGTTCCACTTACTTTTTTACCAGAATGCTGTTTTATACATTGAAGCACAAAAGCAACTGGAATGCCCATGTATTTCGTCACACACTTTGCGAAATAATATCTCGAAACTGATGTCATCCTGGAAATTCATTCAAGTGGATGCGTCTTGCAAACTTACCAGCTACAATTCGTAAATTGCAATATGTGTCGTAAAATAATTAACTAAGAAGTTCATTAGCCGATTTTGGTTAATTAGTGGTATATGTGTTTCGATTTCTCGTGCTACTAATGTCCGCCTCTACGAATAACTCAGCTCAACGATAAGAATTGTGCTACCTGCCACAGGCGATTTTTAAAAATTCCGTAAAGCTTAATTTTGAACACCCGGTACATACCAGGCACAGTCACAACGCTTTGACAGTAATCTAAAGGCTACATATATTGAAGTCTCCCAGGGAAGCATCAGCACTTTTCAACTCACCATCCTACACGCATTCGAGAGAGGACGCCTCAATCATACGAAAAGCACAAACACACACATTACTCACAACACATTATACGCATTATATTAACAAGGACCCAGGCTCCACCACTTACAAACAGTGCGGGGCCTATCCATCAAATAAACACATCTTGAGGGAGTGCCCTGCAAACGCCATCTTCAGAACGACAATTACTTTCTCAATTACCACACAATCAGCGTACTGGCAGCTGGGAGGAGTGGACCACTCCCCCACGAAAGTTTGAAAAACTATGGTCGCCGCTTCTGGTGCAGCACGTCAAGAACGGGCTGGGCCAGGAGGCATAAGCCTACCATGAGGCCCGGACTTGGGCTTTAGTTCCTTTGGTACTGATAAATGTTATTTCTCTCTCTCTCTCTCCATCAGTGTTGACGCTTAAAAGTGGCTGCGGTACAATCAGTGAACTGTTTGTAGAAAGCCGAAAGAAAACTCGTTGTCTTTTTCGAGGGCATGTGGCCTTACCGCCCTAAGCGCGTATGGCAAGCACGCGCATCACTGGAAAAAAGACGGACGTTCCTCACGTGCGCTCGAGAGACAATTTAACTTCGTCGTAACTTTTTCATTAGGATGCCGCGCAGAAGAAACACCATCAGATGATGTGTCTGAGCATTGGCATAAATGAGGACTTGTACCGGTCTCTAGGCGTTCTATGGTTTTGCTCGTTGAGCTGAATATGGAGCAATCGAAGATTAGGTGGCCCTCCGCGCAGCCTGTGGCTGTTACGGAGTCGGCTTCTTCATTGCCATTTCTGACGTGCGGCGGAGTACTTGAAGCTTCTTGCTTCACCTCTGCCGCAGGTTCTCCCGGAGTGCCACTTGCTCCGGGATGAGACCACTGCCCTAATCTCACCCCACTTCCCTCTTGAGCCTTTTCCCCTTACACCTCCCCTTCCTCGACTCCCCTCCCCCAACCCCTTTCCGAAATGCCAAAAGCAGACACAGTATATCTAGTAGCGCAGTTTGCTATCAACATTGCAGATATCGCGTGCACCTTTCCGTTTGATTTATTTAAGAAGCAACGCAATGTAGAAAATTCATGACCTGAATGTTATGTCACCGCTCAAAAAAAAAAAAAAAAAAAAAAATGTGTGTGTGTGTGGGGGGGGGGGGGGGGAGCTATGACTTTTTTTGTAACGAATTATATGTACTTTCAATAAATTAAAGTTTGCGTAGTAAATACGATCACTGTAATTCAATTTCTTTTTTTTTGAGCAACCGAGTACTTGTAACCAATTACTTTTAGTTGACGAAACAGTGTGCAACAGGCGGCGAAGCATTGAGCACTTGAATTTGGCGGCAACTACAGTAGAATGCCTGCGATCTGCAATTGACATCGTCCAACGGGATTAAAACGCGTACGTTGGTTACCTCGTTATTACAATCAGCGTCCTGTAGCTATGCCTCAATGACCTGAACATGGCCAGCTTGCAGATTTGCACACCCCTCTTAAAAGCGTTTTTAAGCTGCTTTTGCGAGTGGTAAAAGCTGCTCATTGATTTATATTTTACTTAGTGCAGTCTATGACTTCTATTCCATATAGGCAGAAGTTCTTGGCTGTTAAACGTACATGTTACTATCTGTCTGATACGTGACTCATATACAGCTAAATTTTGCGACTGTAACACACGAACAGTACCTCATGGCTCAATAATATGCAGTTATAGTGTTACTCATGCCCTAGATTAGGCCGTTATTCTGAGAAACGCGAACATCCGCTCACGTCACTTGCAATCCCTCGATTAAACGTGAATGGCTAACGAGTGAACCGCACCGGCAGGAGCTCAACCAGATGTTGGCCGGTGAATTGAACCGGTGCTTCTATATGGCTTAGTAGGGATGGCCACTTCGAACGTCGATGCCAGAAAATCACATATGGTGGATTTTTCAGTTTTTCACTTGCTTGCCTTAGCCCCAGCAACAATGAAGCGCCTAATTCCATAGAGGACCCAGACGCGAGCATCGCGGCAGCGAGGAACCTTAATTTTGTGTGCAATGTGTTCGTACGTTATAGTACCGCTGTTCCCCCTAGCGCTCACATAGAGCGAGTCTTCAGGGTCACTGAGGCGTATTCACATAAAAACGAGAGAAGATGACCGACGAAGATTTCCGAAAAGCGATAGGTAACGAAGATAAAGAACGTGTGAAAGGCTGCAGTAGACGCACTAATACAGCCAGGCCACCTCGTTCTATTTACTGCATTTGTGAAATGATAATTAAAGTTGGGAGGAAAGTAATGTAAAAGTAATTACTTACATTTTAGTGATTCCTAAATTACTTTCGTGGAGCCGTAATTTGTCACTGGGTCAACGTAATCAATTACATTTTTGAAATAAGTAAGTGTAATTGTAATCAGCCTCCTTTTTTCTATAACGTGTACAAGTCTGATAGCAGGTAATGCTACGAAGGCTGGAGAGCCTTCTTCAACTGTTTACATTCGCGACCAAAAAAGGAATGCGCCCTGCAATTATACCGTATATTAAACGTAAAACAATACGAGCAAATCAAACACCACTGCTTATAATGCCGCATCCACCGATGTGTTCAGTGTAAAAGTTATGATTAATTACGTTTCATGTAGCGCTCTGTGTAATTATGAGATAGACGGGTGTGATTTCGTAAAAGTGCGATGCATATAGCTCCCGAGAATGAACGTGATCAACCGAAACTGCAGCTCTTCTATAACGGGTGTAATGGGAGCGGCAAATTCGTCGGCACGCCAAGTTTTCTCGCCCTGAGCGCACTCACGTCTTCGGTACAAGTTGTCCTAGATTTGTGAGACGGGGCGCTTACTTTTATCAAGCAGTTTTCTGCGAGCACAGAAGTTTAATCGAGTGAGTTATAGGCTCGGAATTAAGGTCGCTCCGGCTCTGCCATTTCTGCCAGAAGGAAAAGAGTTCGTTCGCAATGAGCCTTGCTCTTCTTGCTCGTATGTCTTGAAGTGGGCGTTTAATTACTTTTCGCCGTCTAATGAGCTCTTGATCAGGTAATACGACTGTTTCGACTTCTTTTCAAACACTGGAAATCAGGAAATATCTGCGGGGAAATTGGGGTGAAACACGACGAGATGATCAAAACACGCATTCAAAACATCATAGCAACCACAATGCGCCATTTTTACAGCGACAGCTGTTTATGGACCCACTGCCCTGGTTTTTTAATGTCCGCCGGTGTACGTAACTGTCTGTCGCTGGGACCAAAATCATCTGCGAGAAAATTAAAACAAAAAATTCTCATTGTGCTGCGAGGATTAGAACTTAGGACCAACACATTGGCAGTCCAGGATTCTACCTCTCAGCCACACTGCCGATGCTACAGCACTGGAGAATACTGATTCTGGATAGCGCGATCGCGCCAGCAGCTGCCATAATCGGCTAAAGCCGACTCGACATCTGTGTACCGGATAGAGCTGGCGTCCGGCGCGCCTTCTTTTTGTTCTAGCACCTTGCCTTGCCAGTTGCTGAGGCAGTCGTATAGTTGATGTTGATGTTGAGTACTTTAAATTTTCTTATGATAATGACAATGGTTGGTCGCGTTGTCTTCATTAGCCTTCTAGTGCTCAGCTTGCTCTAATGTTTATTGGATGGCGCTGACGTCATTTCGCTTTCTTCAAGGATAGCGTGAGGCCTATTAATGGAGTAGTCCGTGTGTAAATTTGATAAAAGCCGAGTGAATACAGTAGTAAGAAGATAGAGGGTTGTTTTATTAGAGACCATTGCCTACATAGTGGGCGTTCTACTCTGGCGACTGGTGCGTATGGCGCGGATGTGCGAGCGCTATCTTGAAAGCGATCTGCGATGCGCCTAGACTGGGTGCTTAAGCGCACCGAGGGCCGATAGTTTCGGTGTGCTGTGGCACCCATACGCTTGCGCGTCACCCGCATTCACGAAGTGTAACGTCACTGTAACTTTTTTTAACCTTCTGAACTTTTATGCAACTAGTCGTGTTAGCATCGCAAAACGTCACTTAATAGGCACGACGAGTTTCTTTTTTTTTTAGTTCACTGCGTATTCGTACACTCGATTATCGGGGCCATAAAAATACGTTACCTGAAGAGTATGAGTAGACGATGACAAGTAGGCAGGTAGGCACACAGAGAGATGGAGTTGGAAAGGAAAGGAATGGTGGTTAACTAGGGCTGATCGAGCCCGGTTGGCTACCCTACTCAGAGCGATCGAGAAGAAGTTGAACATAAGGTAAGAGGACAGATGACGACATGAGGACAGAGAACAGCGATGGAGACGCAGACGAACAACTCTATAGTGTTCATCATTGCCTCACCGACGGTTACTAATTCGGGTTGACATAAGAAACCGCAGTAACGCTGTTGTGGCTTTCTGACCTGCGCCGTGAGAGGCCATGGATTCAAGAGTTGGTCTATACCTACTTTTCCCTTGCAGGCAACTAGGCGCCACACAAATGATTTGGTGGAATGAAACCATTTACGAGGAAATTTTGTGCTGTGAAAGGAAATGTTGTGGTGCAGTCGTCTTTATTTGCACAAAACAGGGATGGCCTGCGAGAAGCCATTGAAAGGGCGGAAGACAGATGCCGCTTTAGGGGCCGCAGACCAATTAATAATGACAGGATGTCCTTCTTTCTGGGGTTTTACGTGCCAAAACCAGTTCTGATTATGAGGCACGCCGTAGTGGAGGGCTCCGGATTAATTTTGACCACCTGGGGTTCTTTAACGTGCACTACAACGTAAGCACACGGGTGTTTTTGCATTTCGCCTCCATCGATATGCGGCCGCCGCGGCCGGGTTTCGATCCCGCGATCTCGTGCTCAGCAGCGCAACGCCTTAGCTGACTGAGCCACCCCAGTGGGTAATGACAGGTTGTTGCATTGTTACTTCTGTGAACGCTCTATTATCGAGCTAACTTAAAACAGCACGCAAAGTCTTCCTTCCGTCTTGGAAAGAAGGGCAGCAGATGAAGATATATTTTACGGTCTCGTTTGGTCATGTTGCAATCACAAAAGTTGCACGAAGCGCTCCCTATCGTGCCAATGCGAAAACAATTGGCGTTTGTAAAAGGCACTTTTATTTAGACTTGGAGATTGACTCCAGCCAAATAAGGAAATTTACTAGCCCGACGTTTCGGAACCAATTCGGCTCCTTCTTCAGGGGGTATTCTTCGGAGGTGGCGGTGTGCCCGAAACGTCGGGCTAGTAAATTTCCTTATTTGGTTGGAGTCAATCTCTAAGTCTAAATCAATTTTCCCAACCAGACAGGCAATTCTGTCGAAATGTTTAGCTTCAAGGCGCTTTTATGTGCTGATCTTCCGAAGAAGAATGGAGAAATTTCTTGCAGAATATGTGAAGATCGCGTAAATTACAGTAGCTGATATAACCACTATGTTTCAACATGATCGCGCAGGACTTGGATTTCTCGTTTTTTCTTGAAAGGAAGAACAACGACGGTCAAGTGGGTATGAATGAGATAGGGGAGGGCGAATATTCGAAGTTATTTCGAATACCAATCAAATATTACACTATAACTATTCGTATTCGAAAAGGAAATATTTGGTATTTTCTAATATTCTAAACTAAGCAAATATTTCTCCAGAGCCGACTGTTAAAACCTGGTTACTGTTCTCCGTGTGCTAAGGAAAAGTATCGCGAAAAATTAAAAGCGGGACAAACACTAGGGTAATGCAAGCTTTGTTTACGGTTTCGCGACTTAAGCCTATATACATGACAATCTGCTATTTTTGCTTGTAGCCTGTTAATAAGTGTTTTTGGCAGTCGATTCATGTAGCAGACTTATCTTTTACGCCACAACCAGTGATGTTTTTAACGCAACGAGTCCTTTCACGTGTGTCTACGGCACACAAGCCCCTGAGCAACGTTTCTTTTTTTCTTTTTCCACAATTTCCGATCTTATTTTGGCTAACCTCTAATTTAGCGTTCTTGTAATGTTAGTGATACAGAAGTCATCCAGTCTTGGAAAGCTTATTTGCAACATGGCTCTAAAGATGTTGAGAGGATATTTGTGCCATTTTATAATGATAACTAGTGATCTTGTATTTAAAACTCATCATTTGTCCCTGATAGTTCGCCGTCACTACGGGCGTGGTACCTAATTAAACGGTAATAGATATTCTTGCTGTAAATACATGCGTCTGCGTTTTCCTATTGGATATTCTATTCGATATTCAAAACTTACCATTCGTATTTGATTCATATTCGGCAAGGTTGAATTTGGCCCACCTCTAGAATGAGGAAAAGGTGCAAATGTGCGCGCTCAAGTTGTCCGTTTACGGGTGACGTCTGTCACGATTACAGATAACTGCTCGACCCTCACAGGAGCACCGAGACGCCGTGCCATCACGAGCGACAGCGCGCTGTGCTTTCCCAGGCTGGCGCGGGAGGAAATACGTTGCCTCCCGTTTTCTCCTCGATCGCGCGCGCGGGTCCATTTGCGGCCCCGCGGGCGGGCGCGTTAACGACGTCGTCGTCGTAACCAGACGGGACTTGGTCATCGCGCTAGATCATCACCGACACGCCGCAAACGTTTCGGGGAAATGAAAACGACGACACGGGGGATGATTGCGCTGCCCCAAGGGTGTATCCCATAGCCGGCTGTCGTCGCGCGGGCCTGACGGGTGCCGCTTGGCGCAGTGGCCAGAGCTTGGAACGCGGCCGAATCGATAGGCCGCGACCCTTCCCCGGCTGCTTGGGCGAGGGGTCCGCGCTGCGGTCCGATGTAGGTCAGGGGCCCGTGTGGGCGCTTTTTCGGCTACGCTGCCGGTGCATTATGTATCGATTGCCAAGGTCAGAGCAACCGTACCGCCGGCCATGCGATCATACGCGATGGCCCTTTCCCCCGTTTCATTCCATTCTGCGAGGCTCGATGGGGCCAAACAACAAATTTGCTGTAATTTAATTGTCTTACGTTGCATCTTTACGTTGTATCATCATGAATACCCAGCAATGTACTCTGTAATACCAAAGCCGCGCAACTCTATTATTCAATTGGGAGGTTTTAACTTGCACCGAACGTGCACCCAACGTGCACTTAACCACCGACACGCCGTAGTGGGGGGCTCCTGAATAAATTTGACCACCTGGGGTTCTTTAACGAGCACCCGATGTACGGTACACTGGCGGTCTTGCATTTCGCTCCCATCGAAATGCCGGGGATTTGATCCCCCGCACTAGGGCTTAGCAGTGCAACGCCATAGCCACTACGCCATCACGGGGGGCAGCTATATGGACGCTATAGTTTCTTGTGTCACCACCGTCAGACGCGCTATACAACATGGCGGCCCTTACAATCGTTTGATTTTCTAGTGTGCAACTGTTTTGCAATAGTGTTTACTGAACGTTTGATAAATGCATTTGTCGAATATGCTGCAGAAGTACTTTATTGCGGACTAGTTGGTTCATACTGAACAGATAACGTACTGCGCAAGATAAAGAAGAAGGGCGGAACCCCCTTTTGTTAAAAAACCTTCGTTAAGTGAACCAGATTTTCTTTTGTGTTCAAGCCTCTTCCATTTCGTACGATGTAGAATACTGGAAAGTAAATTAATTTGTTATATTGTGTACGAAATTTCTTTCCTCGGATTCAGGGCCCATATTCACAAAACGTGCCTTTCGATCGAACTCACCCGAGCTTCATCGATGTGGTGAGGCATCGCTTCTGTACCGGCGGTTGTTCGGAGTGGCCTTTACGAAGGCTTACACTACACTGTTTGTAATTACCGACAGTGCTGCCAGCGACGTCTACGGCAGCGAAGAGAACATCGAGCGCTTATTGTGCCGTTGTCGTCGATTTCAGTTAGAGAGACAAATGCTCCCTATCGCATCGTGATGACTCGACGATTGGCCGTTGTCCGTGCAGGCGATACATGAGCACGGTTCCCATCGCTCATCGGCCCACAAGGGTGTGAAGGCAATTTTGTGTTTCTTGAGGACGCCTGGCCATTGTGAACGCCTTTGACTTAGTGGTGCCCTCCGCACGCATGCGCGAACTCATCGCGTCCTTCCCCCCTCTCTCTTTCTCATCTTTCTATTCCCCTTTCCCTTCCCCCAGAGTAGGTTAGCCAACCAGATACACCCCTAAGTAATGCAAATTTATCTGGAATTCTGCACTAGGGCGTCCTTCATAGCCCAGCAATTGACCTGCGACGTTAAACCTCACCAAGTGCTACCTCACCTCAAGTGCTACCTATCGGAATTTCTCTTTCAGCGCCCTGCGACATTATTATTAGCGAAGGGGGTCAGCCAATAGCTAAGAACACTTGGGAAAGAAAAGCTGTGTGAATTCGGCCGCTGATTCTGTTTTTCTTTATTTCTTTTCTTTTAAAGGGGAGTGTCGTCGACCTACTAAAAGTCACCTGTTCTCACTTTTTTTTTTGTCCTAGCGCGGCGCATAGAATGAAGTTTACTTAAAGATTCATGATTGAAATCCCATGGCCTTGACAAGGTAATTTTGATTTTATTATTTTTTTTGCAGCGACCAAGCTTTCACTTTCGCAGTCATCGCGCTAAATGTCAGAGATGGTATTTACTCAAATTATTTCTTAAACATTTTGCATATACCCAAATTTCTGGTATCACACATTGCCCATTTATTGGATGTTGGCTAAAGTTAGATCTCGTTATTACAGTACTACATATAATATATATCAGTTATAACGATCATACACTTTAAGAATGATAATATATTGCGTACATTTTTGCTAAAATCATTCTATGCAACGATATCATATCTATTGTATACTTACACCAGATACAACGTTCGAATTCTCAGTTTTAAAGTAGTTTTCTAGGGAAAATTGTGATTTGTATCGAAATAAAGTACTGAGTCTCTACGCTGCGCGAATGATGGCTGTGTTGTCTGGATCCATTGTGTAGCCATGCCTTTTGTACAGTCTACCGTTTGCCGCTCAATTTTAGATTGTCGATCCGTAAGGACCGCCGTCAGCGCTCTATCGGCGAGTAGGTGGGGTGCCAAACGCGATCGTCGAGCTGCAGCTTACGTAGAACCACATTTAACGCTGACCTCTTACAACTACCCCGATATTCGAGTTCAGTAATTCAGTTATGAGTGCCCCGCACTGTGCTTCGCAATGTAAGCGTGCGCTTGCATTGCTTAATAGCTGAGCTCATGAGGTTGAAAGCTCACTTTCATTTGACCAGTCGCAATGGACGTTCTTGCATCGTCTCCATCTTCGCTTGCCCATATTACATCGTTCTCCGGTTAATAAGGCTAAGTGGTATTCCCTAATAACCCCCATATATGGCGATGGCACGGCGCGGTTTTTACCCTCTTCTAAAGAGGGTGAAATGGGGCAAGGAAGTAAGCGACACCCTAACAACCAAATGTCGGTGCAGGGAACTTGCGATGGTTTCGGGCAATCGGATCTCGTGGTCGGAGCTTTGGTCAAGCGTGCCTTATTCATGATTACGTTGGCACCCGGCTTGTCGCGGAGTGATTCGGGGAAGGAACAGCCGACCTACATTCACATAGACTTGGCAGCACGATACTCCACCTTTTTTTTTTCTTCCGCATATATAGTCGAAAAGACAGAAATGACCGAGAGCACAAAGTACGGACGAAATGTGGAGGCCACGCGCCATTAACCGACCAACGACCGGGCGCACGGCCACAAACGGTGGTCGAGTCAAGCTGGGCCCGAAGCCTGCCGCTCGGCAGAGAGGGCGAGCCTGCAGCGTCGGCTCCGCGTGTTCACCATCGCGTGAGCGATACGCGGCAAGGATTCACCGGCGGGCGATGATTGCGGCGTGGCCATTGCGGAAAGAGCACTAATTAGCCGCCGAGGCGGGCATTAGGAGGTCGATGGTGCCGCTCGCGTGCATACGGCGAATCGGCAGAGGAGCGCTGGCCTCCTCTTCCCGCTGCGGTGAACATCAAATATTCAGCGCTTTCCTCGCGCGCACCGACGCGATATTGGCGCCAGTCGTCAACCTGGGCCCGGGCCACGGCTCAGTGGGCGTTAATACGCGCGGACCAAGTGCGACTGCGACCGTTAACGCGCGCGCTTGGGCGTAGCTTTGCTTAAATCGTGCCGGCACGTGGCATACTCGTTTTTCTCTCTGAACTCGCGGCAACGCCAGAAGGGGGTCTGAACTCGCGCTCTCTCCCCTTCGCGGCTGCGGGCTTTGCTAAGCCTCCTCAAACGTTTTCTTCTGCTTACCATCCCGAAAGAAAGAAAGAAAGAAAGAAAGAAAGGAAGAAAGAGAATACTAACGAGAGAGGTAATTGCGTGTGTACGTAGGTGCGACAAGGAAAGGAAGATTGCGAATTAAAGCTCTGCTACGGAGAAAGCGTCCGAGGATTGGTAATGAGTAATAAGGTCTGAGCTGATGAAGGCAGCTTAAACTGCATCGGCATACAAGTTTCTGTCCTTACTTGCTTTCCGTTCCGTTTCAACGAACCAGCCGAACTGAAGGGGAAGAGGAAATTATCTAGTATCTAGTAGACCATGGCGCGAAGTGTTGCATGAATCACATACTTTTGAAGCATTGCCGCTTGCACTGGTGCGCGAAGTAACCTTGATATAATAATTTAAAGAGATGACGCGGGGGGGGGGGGGGGGGGGGGATAGGCTCCACGGACAATCGCTTAGGTACAAGCTTTATTAACTGAGTATTCCTGGATGACATATACAGACGCACACACACACACAACAAATTAAGATCCAAAGCACATGTTGGAATCTATGTCAAGCCAAGCTTCAGTCAAGCGGTGTGCAATAAATCCTCTATAATAGTTTACAAAGAAAAGTGTACAATCACTGCATTCTACCGGGGCTTACATGTGGTTCAGAAACTTGGAGGTAAACAAATAAGCTCGAGAACAAGTTAAGGACCGCGCAAAGAGCGATGGAGCGAAAAATACTAGCCGTAACGTTAAGAGACAGGAAGAGAGCGGTGTGGATCAGAGAGCAAACGGGGATAGCCGATATTCTAACTGACATTAAGAGAAAAAGCAAATGCAGCTGGGCAGGCCATATGAAAGGTAGATAACCGGTGGACCATTAGAGTTACAGAATGGGTGCCAGAGGGAAAGGAAGCGCAGTCGAGGACTGCCGGAAACTAGGCGGGGTGATGAAGTTAGGAGATTTGCAGGCGGAAAAATTAGGTTGGAATCAGCTAGCACAAGAAAGGGGCAATTAGAGATCGCAGGGAGAGGCCTTCATCCTGCAGTGGACATAAAAATAGGATGATGATGGGCTAACGGCGATGTGTACAATTGTGTTTACAATCATTCTATGTAGCGTGCAACCTCATGCAATGTCTGCTTATACACCACAAGAATTTTGATCTCATGGATTTTTTACGTTTGTGCATTACACCACTCACAAGCTAGGCCAAAAATGCAAAGACAAAATAAGCCAGATGCACAGGGTGATGAATGTACGCAACCATGTCACGGGTACAAAGGCGATCTTGTCGAGGACAGAATGGCGATAACACTATAGAGCTATATGCAGTGAGACGTACGACACATATCTAGCTATTATTTAAGGATTCTGTACCTCACAGTGACAAATACCCATTCTGGAGGATTAGTCAAAAATGGGTACACACCCACTGGCACATACCGAATGGCTAAGTGAAAGAAACCAAGGTAAGTCAAATAATGCGTTGAATATAATGCGCTATTCCATTAAGAGGTCGGTGTGCTTCAGGGATACCTATGAGCCGACATTGTATGTTCAGGCTTTAAGTAGTAATTTATTTTTTATTGAGCAGAACGGAGGTGCGCTTCCTGGCACTATTTTTCGGTCAGCATGCAGGGGTTATATAAGCCGGTTTGTTGGTACTGGCATTAGGCACATGTATAACCTTCGTATATATAGCCACAAAAACATTCGCCGAGATGCCGACCGACCCTGCAGCAGACAGCAGCTGCAGCAGCAGCCAAGCCAAACCAGGGATGGTAGGCAAAGAATGCTTCGCTTCCAAAGAAAGAAAGCAACCATCACAGCCCGCGCGAGGCCAAGCTGAATGTTTTATTTCATCATTGAAAACAATACAATAAGAACGCATGCTCACGTTTTTCAATGATTCTCTCTATTTATTATTTAGAACTAGGCTTCAAATGTGTCACGTGACGTTCTCTTTTGCATTCTTTTTTTTTTTTTTTTTCAGGAACAGCCGTAAAGCGGCACCGCAGCTGCGCCTAACAGTCCCCAGCACAGTGACACCGCCCGTCGCATCCTCTTCTCCTCTCGCAGTCCAAATTGGGAAGCGCAGCAAAAAAAGTGACGCGTTTGGCGTGGTAGCAACATCAGAGACAATGAAAGTAGCAGGGAAATAATTTGTCGCCGTCTTTCTGCACGCGTGGGCCAACAAGTGGAAAACGCGCGCGCGGTCGTTGAGCGCGACGTGATGAATCCAAAATAGCCGTCCAGGCTACCGTAAATAGCTGCGCGGCTCACGATGGTGACTTTAGGGTCGGAGAATCGCACACGCAACACGGCAGCCCATTATGAAGACTCTCGTAATGGTCTTGTCGATTTCGGTGGGCGAGCCCCCAACTTCTGACAGTGTGCTATTTTCGAGTCTCCCGTGCACGCATGGCCGCGGTCGGCCTGCGACTTCCTCTTCAAGTGGGCTCCGCTGCACGCCACGTGTTGGCTGTCGCTACATATTTCTTTTTTTTTTCTTTCTTTTTTCCGTGCCATCTGTGCGGCGCTACCTCCATCCGTCCATCCACTATAGGCGGCCACAGCAGTCGGCTCTGGAGACGGCATTCCTTACTGCGCCTCGTGGAGAATTGATTAACCGGCGCTTACGGCGACGCTTGCACGGCCGTTCAGTTTCGCCATCTGTTTCCGTTGATGCTATACTTAGAGTAATAGCTCGCTGATGAATTTACTCAATGGCTGCTAGTTCGCCCAATGATATGAACCTCTTGCAGCGGATGCGAACTTGCCGCGCGTATTATGTTCGCCGGATTATACAAGACAGATTACGAAAAGTTTCGTAGTTGCTCTTATGTCAGCCATCCTCGTCTTGCGTTTGTTTGAGAGAATATCATTACAAGAATGCTGCTTCCGTTTACATTTAACCAAAATATTCACCCGTCATCTTAGAATTCAAATATCCGAATGCTGGTATTACAAGCGCCGTTGTCATACGTCTCCTGCGGCTCTTCTCTGACATTGACATGAATTTTCGTTATCAGTAGTCGCAAGCGTGGCATATTAAATGGGCGGCTGACTCCGTCAGAGACTCGATTGTTCTCGCATGTCCGTCCTTTGAAACGGTGACCACTCACTCACTCACTCACTCACTCACTCACTCACTCACTCACTCACTCACTCACTCACTCACTCACTCACTCACTCACTCACTCACTCACTCACTCACTCACTCACTCACTCACTCACTCACTCACTCACTCACTCACTCACTCACTCACTCACTCACTCACTCACTCACTCACTCACTCACTCACTCACTCACTCACTCACTCACTCACTCACTCACTCACTCACTCACTCACTCACTCACTCACTCACTCACTCACTCACTCACTCACTCACTCACTCACTCACTCACTCAGATTTATGCTTCATGGAATGGTTCTCGCTTTGACTGCGCATTTTAAATCTACAGAGAAAAAAGCAAAAGGTCGCGATCAAATACTACATGTGGGGCAGCATCGTCTGAATTACATTATTGCTTAAGTCCTTTAGATTTGTGCAGTAAATTAAAAACAACGTATTATTGAAGATGTCCTGCTGCTGAGGTCGTTTTTAATATGAAAGGAAAATTTCTCGTGCTGTTCTTCCGACCTGACGCTGCACTCGGCCCGGCTGCGTCGCTGATTGAGTCTTTGGCGAGCATAGCCACAATTTCTAATCAATAACCAGGCTTCTATGCGAGACTGGGAAACAAATAAAGCACGTTCGCGCCGTGTCTGCTGGCTTCTTATGCAAAGTCACGCGGTATGGCAGCGTTGCATAACTGGACCGGGAAAAGATAAACCGCAGGCCCGTTTTCGCAGCTTGGTGCCACGCTGAAATCACTGTCCTTCCATCGGGGAAAAGCTGCGCGGATCGTGTGTCTTCGTCCTGCCTTCCTTCTTCGGCGAGTAAGTGCCTGCGGAAATGTGATGCTATGGCGATAGCCCGCTCCTTCTGGATTGCATAACGCCAGGAAAAAAAAAAAGGTTAAAGAAAAAGTGTGAGAGCTGTCCGTCTGGTGTCGATAAACATCGTGCGTATGCAACGCAACGATTCAGCTAAGTGCGGACTCCGTGTTGCGGACAGTTGGCTATTGGCTTAGGCCTTATTTTGCGAAGATAAAAAAACAGTTTCTACAGTGACTTCACATTTGTTGTCCCCGAACTTCGTGGATTTTACAGTTACTTACCGGTATTTACGTAACATTTCCTGCTCGAGAGTGGAGCGTAAGGACAGGTGCCGGCTGATTCGATGGCGAACGCATAATTAGGGAAGGAGGCCTGCCAATAACGAAAACTTCTTAAGTATGAATGAAAAGCTTTGTGAATTCAGTCCCCGATCAGCGCTTGATCGGAGAATCTGGTGTTTTCTTTAGCAGCTAATTACCTCGTTGTGTTTTTGCTGCAAGTGACTTAACGCAGAGGTCCTTTTCTTAGCAAGATCTTATCAGATCAAAATGTTGTGCAACCTTCCGCGCTTTGAGAACAAAGAGTGCGGACTATTTTCACTCTATTCGCCTTCAAGCGCGTCAGAGCTTAGATAAATGATGTAACTACTTATGCCTGCCACTGACGGCAGCAGACAAAAGCGAGCTGCGATCTTCGAGCCAAGACGCAAGGCGACGTACGCATTTCTAGATTAACTCAATTCAGCTGCGAGGGTTTAATTGCTCACCAAAATCGAGGTGCTACCGAACAACGAGGCTCTGGCCGAAACAAAAGTGGATACAGAGCACGCCCGTCGCTCGACTCTACTTGCTTACGAGCTTCGGCGTGGCGACTATTGATCCCCGTGGCGCACACGTTCCAGTATTCGAGTCAACGTTCATATATACGCACGTCCCACTCGGAGATGTATATCCCACTAGGCAAGCAATATGTTTCGGCCACGCGATCGTGCGGTCGTAAGTGCGCCCCCGTGGCTATTCTAGTCTCCGACGGTCAGCCGCGGCGCACGCAACGGCGTCAATGTAGTTGGAGCGCTCCAGTGACGGTCTATAAAACATCGGGCCCGAAGGGGCACCATGCCAGACAATGCGTTACTTCAGTCATAGTTCCCTCCCTCCGTTTCCTTTTCCTTTCCCGCTCTTTCTTTTTTTTTCAGTTTTCTTCTATTCTCAACTTCTAGCTCGCCTTTTCGCATCTGCTTTCTACCCAATACCTTTTTTATTTCCTTTTTATTGCGTTGCAGACTTTGTGCTGACAAGTTTGTCAGCGAAATTCGGAGCTGCGCCTTTATTTTTTTATTATTTGGTGCGCGCATATCACGTCTCTTTTACGTCAGCCAGCTTCATCCCTGACGTCTTGCTGCCGCCGCGGTGCCTTCAGCTAGATGCATTGATTTTCGTCGCTCGGCCGCCCGCCCAACGAAGCCGCCACGCCGGCACAATGCAGAGAAGGGAGGTGGTCGAGGCGGAGAAAAGGGGAAATTGAACCGACGCGGCGGGGCAGATCGTTCTGGCAGCGAGCAAGAGAAGCCAGTCTTCTCAAATTTCAAGCGCTCGCCATTAAAAGATGCGCTAGTAGCCGTCGGCGTCAGCGAGGGAAAAAATTCCAACGTAGCGACCGGCGGTAGCAGTGCCGCCGTGTGGATACGAAGAAAGCGAAGAACACGCTCTTTGCTAGGCGACGTGCTGCTAGCAGATGAAAATGCACTTATGTTCATGTGCGTGGGTGGATACAGCAAAAGAAAGTTTGATGAAATCACTCGAGAAATGAGAGGTGGCAGTCGAGGCACAGGCTGAATGTCGGGATATGGGAGAAGGCTGTTTTCTTGCGCCAGCCGGGGCGCTGTCGGTGTTCTGCATTGAACGGCGTTGTACGAAAGGGACCATTTATTAATCATAAATATTCCAGCGGCTAGATGCTCAAATATGCTGCATGCAGTGAGCCCCGCTGTCGGTCACAGTGTAAAGGTATCGCGAGACGAAGGTCACGAAAATGACGCAGACCGCCTTTCACTTTTCATCTACCGCAGAGAACGAAGAAAACAAGAAAATGATGAATAGTTAAACTGAAAGCTCACTGTTTCGTCAGCTCCCTGGATTGCCCCACGCAACCATATATGACGTCAACACCTAATCTACCTACATTACGCCGCGCCGCGGTTTAATCGATGTCTGTTTTCGAACTTTTCTGGTGTTACTTATCTATAATAAGGTGCCGGCTTATTGCTCCCATACCGCCGTGTGTTGTCGTATATTTAGTTATTTCGGTAGTGCTTACTTTTTTGATGGTGGCATGCGCTTAATGATTTTACGCCTCCACGCGCTGTCATTCCATCTGAGTATCCTTATCGAAATGATTTCAGTTTTGGCTGCGCCTTCTACTTGGTAGCGCAGTGACCATTCCGGAATTTTGTTGAATAATTCCGAAATTCGTGTCAGCTTTCCGTGGCGCAGGGTAATTGTCACGTCCCTCTTTATCCGTATTCCGTACTTTACGGGCGAACTTGAGCGGTTTTGGCTATTGCATGGCGCAACTGTCAAGGTATATAGCTTTGCGGAGCTTCCCGAATGTGGAGCGCCGACAAGTTTACGTATATCGGGAGGGGTTAGCGATGCCGGGTAATGCTTCCAATAGACATGTAGTGGAAGTGTGGACTATGTGTGCACAGGCCATGAGGTGCTCTCTGCGAGATTACTCTATATGATTGTATCACCATCCGACCTGGACCATGTATAGTGCGTCTGCTCTACTTTTCTTGCACCCCTAAACTTGTAGTGTGTCTTCTGAATGTACCTTTGACCTTTGTTTATCTGGTGTCGCATGTCAGGCTTTCGGACAGCCTAGCATCCCCAGCTTCCACTATAAGCCAACGTATTTATCTTTGAAACTTTTCATTACGTATGACGTTATTTTTGTGGGACAACACACAGTTCGCTCAAAAAGGATTAAGTGAATGGGGTTGTTGGTAGCGTTCGGTGACCTAGTAAACTTACTTTTCTTCAGTAAAACCATTACACTGGCAATGTAACGTTACATTATGAAACTACCCTAATACCTGTGCCGTCGAGCAACCACCATTTCGTTATGCGGCTTGTGTTTCTAGGCTGAGGCTTTCATATAGAAAAATGACGCAGCATTTACAAAGTGATTCCACAGAGATTGGTCGTGCACGTCACTTACCTACAATGCCACGGGCCTGTCACAAGCCGGTTTTTCATTGGTGACACCCAGAAACAAATTGCGACAGAACCCATGTCACGTTGACTGTCGAGGGCAATGCGTTAGCATTGAATCAATATACAATGCACAACCTATTGCCACGGTAGAAATGAGTGTGCGAGGTGTACGCTGCAGCGGGATTCCTCTTTCGTGCTTCCTTAAGAACACTTGGCGCCATCTAGTGCCGCCGCCGCGAAGCCTACGCATGGCCTCCGAAATGCGTGGAGCGCCGGTGCCTGCGAACGCCGAGAATTGTTCCCTCATTTGCCGCACACCCATCGAACCAGTGCATTTGTGGCGCAGAACCCTTGTGACCTGGGTTCGATCCCGCTCAACATCGGATAAATTTAAGAGCTTTTTTTCGTCGTTCGGCACTTGCATTTACAGGTGCCGAATTTTGCGCATCCGCAGCAAGCCTATCTGCTTCGATATTCCCTGCGATACCAATGTGACCAGGTATCCCCTGAAGATTTGTTGCATGTCTTTTCGCATCAGCTGCAGCTACCTGTGTGTTAACTTATACCGTGTGTATTTTTTCTTCTTTTTCGGTCGTATAGAATAAAAAAAAAAGAAATTCTGTGGCAGATAGCGTAATTGTATTCCTTGAGCTGGATTACTTGAAGCGGCGTACATTACACGCACGAGAAATCGAAATGCATAAAAAATCTAATGGAACAAAAATCGCTAATTATTTTTAAATTAAATATTTTATGGCACATATTGCAATTTGCCAAGTGTAGATAGTGACCTTGCAAGGCGTATCAACTTGGAACTACTTCTAAGGATCTCACGGGTTTCAAGGCATGCACCGTGAAACTTACGGTAAAAAGGCACTATTGTTCCACTTAGTTTTTGAACAAACCGCCGTTTTATGCATTGGAGCACAAAAGGAACTGAAACGCCCGTGTATTTCACCGCACACATTGGGAAAGAAAATCTCGAAACTGGTGTCATCTCAAAAAATAGTTTTAAGTGAATACGCCTTGTGAACCCACCGGCTACAATTCGTTAATTGCAATATGTGCCGTAAAGTAATTAATCAAGAAGTTAATTTGTAAATCAATATTCCTAATTAGTCAATGACGCATTTAGATTTCTCGTGCAAGGAATGTCCACCTCCTTGTGTAAACCCACTCAATGATTAGAATTATGTTATATGCCACAGGCAATATTTAATTATTCTCTGTGGTATTGAAAAAAAAAACGAAAAAAAACCCCCTCACCCTGTATGTGAAAGTTTCGTTGGTATCACCAAGGGCAGGACTCTGTAAACAAGCTAGTGCTGACTTCGAATCTGTCAGGATCGACCATGCTGCTTTTGAATAAATTCGGCTGCCAAAAGTATAGCAAGCAGCTATGCCACAATCGAGGATGCCACGTGGGAAAGTCGGCGGCTTGTTCGCAGAGCAAGAGATAGTATCACACATGCTGACTTTCGTGCCGTTCGTAGGGGCACGAACCGTCGATGTAAATGTGCGTACTCTCTGTATGGTAGTCAGGAAGATGGCACACAGTTAGCATTTTTTATGCTTGATATGCATTTCATAGTGTAGGGAAATGTAAAATAGGAAGAAGAACACAGTTTGAGAGTTGCTGCGGTGGAGAACTCCGGAATATTTTCGGCACCAAAACGGATGTTATCCAATACGCCCCGAAATATCATTGCAAGGTCGTTTCCGCATTTTTCCCCGCATCGAAACACGGCCGCAGCGGCCAGGAATAGAAGTGGAGGCCTCGATATTATGTGGCGGAACGCCTCACCTACTCCTGCAGTTGCGGCGGTGGAACGCTTGGTAAGTGAGATCTCTTCAAGTGGAGGTCTTGTTAGAGGAAAAAGAAGCAGGCATATACATGTTATGTGCGTTACATTCACTTCTCGACAACAATGTAATCACCGGTTTGTGCCTTAAACCGGACCAGATCATGTTCCCTTTGTTTCGTTCAGCGCCGTCTACTTGGCTTCTTTATCTGTTAGCTTCATAATGGTTGTGAGTAACAAATACCAAGCCACTTGGTACCCTGGGCTTGGTATTTGTTCCCGGGACTTGGTATTTGCGAGGTTTGCTGCCCTCAGGTAGCTTACGAGGGTTTATTGGCCAGCTGCCTGCTCCTAAAGTTCGCGTCATACATGACGCCAGCCGTCATGTATGTTGCCGCCAAAAGAATGGTGCTGAGTGGTGCTGGCTAACACCTGCACGGTCTGATCTTGATGCATTTGTATAGCCAAGAAAGTGCACGTGGACGCAGCCGTCGCGGTAGCTCTCTATATGGTAGAACATATTGCACGAGAAATGCGGAGGTTGTGGGTTCGGCTACCACCGGCGGCAAACTTTTTTTCGCCCAGTTTCATCCCCTTTACTTTATGACTTCTACATTTCAATTAAAAAAATTGGGCTTTCCTTTGTTTCATTATCTGTAGGCCTCATATGGTTGTTGTACACCAGGTGTTTCTGCGAAGATTTTAAGCAATTTTTAAAAATCGTCGTGGCAGATAGCACAATTGTAGTCCTTGAACTGGTTCTATTCGAAGAGGTGGACATTACTTGCAAGAGAAATCGAAATGCATAATCGACTAATTAGCAAAAATTCAGTAATTACGTGTTTACTCATTCATTTACGGTACATATTGCAATTTACAAGTTGTAGCCGGTGACACTGCAAGGCATATCCACTCGAAAAGAATTCTGTGGATGGCACCATTCTCGATATACGCGTCATAAAACTTGCGGTAAAAATGCACTCTCTTTCCACCTAATTACTTAAACTGGTATCACCCTGAGAGTCGCTTATCGAAATGTTGTACTCGCTGCTAATAATGCAGATTTGAAAATACCAAGCACAGGATGTCGAACCGAACCTAAATTGAACCTAAATGGAGCTGAGCCGTTAATTATTTTCAGTTGAACCGGAACCGAACCTAATCGATATCTTTCCGCCATCCTGGAACCGAACCCTAACCGGAGCTTATAGGAGGAACCATTCCGAACCGGCTCGACAAACGGTTCATAAGGTTCTGCGGACCCTCTCCTAGGGCAGGCCAGAGGGGAAACGTTGCCCAATATTAACGCTCAAAGCCTTCCATAGTTGGCAAACGATGCCCATGCCACAGCAAGACTCAACTAACCTCAACTAACCGTAACTAGGCTCTGGAACTCATTATGTTGTTACTTGTTAAGCTACCAAGGCTGCCCTTGATGCGGTGAAAAATGCAGGCCAAGGGACCAGAACGATTCTGTTAAACTTCCTCTTTCGTCTTAATGCGTTACGCGGTTGGCGGAACGGCAGTTGTAATCCAACAACGCAGATAAATCTATAGCGTTAAAACTACTGACGCTCTTTCCGGTTCTGCTTGGCGTCACGCGTGGCGACACACGCTTCTTGTGACTATGACAGTACAATAAATATGGAAGGAAGGCCCCTCGTTGAATCTACAGAACAGATACGTGCGTGATTAAGAAATAAATATTTTTATGTAGAACTGCAAGAAATTTTCAGTGTGGCGTAAGTTTGCTCTTCTTGGTCTGGGTACTTGGAAGTTGGAGTGATACCAGACCATCACAGTAGGTTTATTTAGTTTTGCGAAAAAAAAAAAAGCTGTACTATGAGAAACACGATTTCGATAGCTGATTTTTTGACCATTAAATAATTGATTTCGGTCAACTATACAGTAAACTACAAAACGGTGCAAATGGCGGTAACGCAATACGCAAGTTAATTCACACACATACGCAAAAAAAAAAATAGGTGTGATAGTCTCCAAGTTTCTGCCATTTGAAGTAACGCAACTTGCATAGGTGCGTCGTTAGAACTCGGTTTCAGGCTGTACAGAAAAGAGTGCATCCTTTGAAAGGGCAAAGTCTGTCAGACAGGCCTGTGTCGTTGACAAAGCTTAGTAAATTAGTCCCTCATTGGCCCATTAGCCTCAATGGGTTATGTGCACCCAAGTGTAAGACAGCTTACATGCCCAACTAAATGGAATTAAATGTGTTTTCGACGCGTTTGGACCCACTGTATATAGGCGGCCTTCGAAAACAAATCACAGGACGCTTGCACGGTGTCGAGTAACAGTGTATTCAATTGCTTGCGTAATATTAAAGACACCAGAGATACATCGGCCCCGGTCGCATAAAGGCGCCGATATAGGCCTGCGTTTCCGGCGTGCCATGCAGCGGCCGTCGAAGTGAGATACGTCACCCCGGCGACGCCAGGGTACTGAACATTTGCTGTTGCCGCAGCTCGTTCGCGCAAGTGCGCAACTAGCAAGCGCTCTTCCATTTTTCGAAGGCGCAAAATCAGTGCGTTCTCTTCAGTGCACCCGAACTGTAGGCCGGCATGTAGTTGGCCAGCCAAGCTAGTGCGCGATGCACATTTCTCTAGCAGATTCGGCGGCGTGAGGTAGGACACGTTCTAATAGAGCGCCGGCTGCGTCGAAGCGCGACGAACGCCGCCGGTCACGCTGACTGCACCGAGACGCTACTGTATATTTAGAGCGTCCACTTCACGCCGGCGTAGCACAGCTGTGCCGTGCCTTACTCCGGGCTTTTAAACTGTGGGCTGAGCGACCGTGAGGGATATATATTTATAGCGGCAATGAGAGATACAACCGTGGGCCATGTTAGTGGTATGTGCTCTTCTTCCTCAAACGAACTGTCCACCGCTGGCTCAAGTTCGCGTGATCCACAGGTCAGTAAGAAAAGAAAAAAAAAAATGGCACGCCAGAAAATAAACTATCTGTCGCTCAAATAAATTGCGGGTGGGGTTGAAAAACGTTATTTCCAAAACATTTCAGTCTCCTTAATTCCGAACCATTATAGAACCGTATGAACTGTTTCAAAGCGGTTTGAAGGGTTATACTTTGGCTCCGGAGTTGAACCTGAACCGAACACTGGGAGATATGCAGAAGCCTGAATCTGAACTCGAAGTCCGCACCGAACCCGGAAACATTTCGGTTTGACACTCCGATCAAGCAGGAAGTGCTTTTATCATCATCATCATCATCATCATCATCATCATCATCATCATCATCATCATCATCATCATCATCATCATCATCACCTATATTTATGTCCACTGCAGGACAAAGGCCTCTCCCTGCGATTTCCAACTACCCCTGTCTTGCGCTAGCTATATTCCAACTTGCGCCTGCAAATTTCCTAACTTCATCATACCACCTAGTTTTCTGCCGTCCTCGACAGCGCTTCCCTCCTCTTGGTATCCATTCTGTGACCCTAAATGGTCCATCGGTTATCCATGCTAATTGCTTTTATAGGTAGCAAACAGCTTTCGGCCATACTGTTAGTCTTTCCCATTTCATTAATCTCGCAAAGCCTCCCCAAGAACACTCCGCCACCGTTCATCAGGCAACAAAGTAAAAAAAAAAAAAAAAATCAAAGCGATGAAATATCGAAAACGCGCTAGTCGATACAAGAATAGAAAGTGTGACTTCTATAGTCCCATGCAGACCATCGTTCATCAGCGCCAGCATGTATAAAACGAGGTCTTTGTGTTGTTTACGAAACACGCGGCTTGTGTCAGAGCCCCAACGACGAGGGAGAAGAGGGGGAGCGAAGTGGTGATGTCAGTGACCGAAGGACCAAGCAGTGGACCGGCTAATCGCAGGAAGAGAAGGCAATTACGCTGATGAGCAGATGGTGTAATGCGAGGCACTTCGTGCTAACTGCTTCAAGACATGCAACCGAAAACAGTGGCGAAATACGAGTGCCGCTAACTGAGAGCAAGTCTTGTACGAAATGAAAAGAAAATTGAGGGGTCATTCGTAGAAGTTGGACTACTTCATAAAACATTCGTTTTCGCACTATGGCATCTCTAACTTAAGTGCACATTTCTCTTCATTTCTCGTGCACCGTAATATTATTGCAAATACAAGAAATCGCGACACCCGGTTAGTAACTAATTTCTGTACATGTTATAGGCGCCAATGCCATGGCTTGGCGCCTGTAACATGTACAGAAATTAGTTAATAAGCCATGGCTTGCAATTTTTCTGTCACACTTAACGCACATGAGAATACAATTGGTGTTACTAGAAACACAGTGACGGTCGTATTTTTTTCCCTCTCGCTATGAAATTGTTTAATTTTTCGTCATGTGTTCGATAATGATGTTATGTCTAGTTATTGTATAGATGTTTCGAAACCTGTTTCACTATATATAAGTGTGAGTTATACTGTTGCAGCCAATAAAAATGCGTGAATTTTATTACAGCAAGTTGTTGGTGTGCACGGATATATATATATATATATATATATATATATATATATATATATATATATATATATTGCTAATGGGTTTTTGTTACCAGGGTGACCATGTATGGCTGTTTAAGTTCTATACTGTTTTCTATGCATCGCTGCTGTATGGTATGAAATGCCTGCAATGGTTGTCTGGGCCCAGTGCTGCTGCAATTGCGTGGGGCTTTTAACCCGCCTATGTCTGGTCATTGACTGATTGATTGATTGATTGATTGATTGATTATATAGCTCACGTACTAGTCGACATGCCTGGTACCGCATGGGACAGTCTGGCATGTGGAAATTGCCTATACGTGCACAGTTTCGAGCCAGCTAGGAGCAAGTACTATAAGGACCTGTAATGTATGCAGACTAGTCACGTATGGATTTGTGTGACGGGAAGGAACAGTCAATTTAATGCCTCCGTCTTATTCTGCGAAACATATTTATATTAGTGATCCAATGCGTATGTGAAATGTATAAGGAAAGAATGAGAGAGATGATTTTTTAATGAAAACCGCAGGTGTTTAGCTAGCGCTACGCCTAGCTTACTAGGGCAGATGAATGCGATCGCAATATGACAATATGCACTTAACCAATAACACTCGCACATATTGAACAGACGGTGGGCAGAGCCAAAAGTAATCAAAGTATCGCGTTGAGCCAAGTGTCTTGCAAGAAGGTTAAAAGTGCCTTCGCAGCGCGGGATATGACTGTGATATGATATCATATTGGTCATATCAGTCATATCATATTGCGCTGCGATATAATATGACTACAAAGTCATAGTCACACTTTTCATGAAATGAAATCCATATTTACGTAATCGCTGACGCCACTTCATCCCTCTTTGATCTTGTTAAAAAATTCACTTGTATCCGTTCACTATGTTTCTTAAGTTTTTAAACCAACAAACTAAACTGTGAAGTAATAATTTTGGTTGTTTCAAGCGCCATTATGTAATCGTGACTTTGTGGCTGGCGCATCATAGCCAAAATTGCTTTTGCGCCATAAAAAAATAACTAACCAGCTAACTAACTAACTAACTAACTAACTAACTAACTAACTAACTAACTAACTAACTAACTAACTAACTAACTAACTAACTAACTAACTAACTAACTAACCAACCAATTAACTAACCAACAAATTAACTAACATTTAAGTACTTCGTATGGCGACATACAATTTGCTGGGGGCAGACTTCACAATGTGATTGCGAGAATATATTTCAAAGTGCTCGGAAAAAGAATTCGTATCGAAAATGCCTACATTGTTTAGAATTATTGTGGGAATACTTCTCGGTAATTCAGACAGGCCTATCATCAGTTGACGAAAAATTTTAAGGGAAGTTATCGAGCGTATATAATGCTGCGGCATACTTAGGATGGATAGCACATCGCTGTTAGGACGAAGGTGCTAAGTTGCGCGACGGTGTTGAAAATTATATAGTTGTTTTTATTGTTGCATTGAATAGTCTTGAACAAGGTGTTCGGTAAAAACTGAAACAATTCTTGCGAGGACTGAGAGGTATGTGACCACAGAGATAACAGAAGGTTCGGTTGTCTGCCTTTTTTTTATTACTTAATATTATGCACACATCAGAACTCGCAGGTAAGTATTCTTCTCGTTCAGAGCCAGTGCCCATGCACACAGATTGGTAGCTCTCTACGAAAATTGCAGGTTTGTGAACGACGGCCATCCAACCGGCCTGGCGAACGCCAACAATAGCTTAAGTGGTTCCTTTGCTGAGAGAATCCCGTAGAGTGTCTTCTCTCCCCCTTTTACGACCGCGAGGGCAGTGTTGGGTGCTTCACGGCGAACAAACAGAAAATTCTAATATAATTACATCAAAGAATCGGCTTGCTCTTATGCGGAAGCCAAGGAAGTCGCGCAGTCATCGAACACAGAAACGGATGGTGGGCCTTGACGCGGAACTTTTACGGGCCCTCGCTCTTCCTTTTCAGGCTCATCCTTTAAACGAAATAAACGACGCAGTAAAAGTAAATCTACTGGTATACGTAGTTTGCACCAGACACGAGAAACACTCAACGATTCTCTCTCTCTCTCTCTCTGTGTGTGTGTGCGTGTGCGTGTGTGTGTGTGTACAGCAGCCTATACCTGTAAAACGGTACAGCCATCCGACCGCAGACTCGGCTTTCTCCCGAGGCTCTCATCGAAGGGCACGTTTATGTTCCCAGCTAGTACGGTGGCTGTACTTTCCTCGCTTCAGCGACGAGCGGCCACGCATACGATGCGCTCTAATGGCCCTCTGTCGAATATGCTTAGAGGGACGCCCGTCGTCCTAGTTCGCACGAGAGCCATTTATATATGAACCTTCAACGCCAAGCCCTCCTTTAAAACGTTGCCATAAATTGTTAAAAAGCGTCTAACGTGCTGCTACACGAACGAAGAATGGTCCAAAAAAGACTGCGAGAGCTATTTGCAAATTGCGGCCTGTGACTTGAACACGTGTACAACGGGAAGAAGTTTCACTGTTTCTTTCGAATATTCAATTAGTGGCACCGCCGCTTTTTGTTCTCACGATTGTAGCCCTCCGAGCAGCATTCATGTACGTGGACAGAGCTGTAATGTGCCGCTACCGATCAAATGCTCCAACCGCTGCTTTGCATCTCAAAGAACACTGGGAGGGGGGGGGGGGGGGAAGAAAGTATGAGTTATGCTTAAATACGTTCAACGCACCAGAAATTTGTCCAACTTATTGCTTTTATCATTCGCAGAGGGGCAAAAAATAACTCGCTAAAACTTTTCCGGGCCACTAGGTGTTTTACTTTACATAATAGGTTAACTTTGCAGCTTATAAAAACCAATGAATTTTAAACACTTGAGCGCACAACGAACAAAGGAGCGGGGCTTGCGTGAGTGATGTGAAACGAAAAGACTTCATTCTTGTACTTTCTATGTTATTTAGCAGCTATACCACCCACATTAAACATATAACATGCAAGTGTCTTTTGAGACAAAAATGTTTAATGGTGAAACCTACTCGCTACATATGCAGTAGACATATCAATTCAGCCACACGTAACAGGTGCTTGAAAATTACTTTTGTGATTTGTACATTCTTGAACCCGCAGCTCCGGAATCAGCATGAATGCCAACGTGCGACGTGCACGTATAAAAAAAGAGCTTGCTCATACTTCCGAGAAAATGAATTTTACAATTAGTAATTTATCATTATCACTATATTCTATTATTCATTTTGCCTCCGTGCTGAGTAGGTAGACGTTTTGGGGGCAGAAGACACACCGGTTAGAGGAAACGTGCTTCCGACTAGATCAATTGCCTTAAAAAAAAAAAAAAAAAAAAAAAAAAAACACAGCTGGCAGTCGCTAACTCGCAGACACCCTTCAATGAAAAAAAAAAAAAAAAAAAATGGGGGAGGGCATTGAAAAAGTCCATAGTATCGCGGCTCTTATTCTTGACCACATCCAAGCGGGATCTGAAATGTTCGCGAACACTGTAAGCGATAACTACAAGCGCTGCACAATTGGTATTTCTCACGAATGAATTACCATCCTTGCCCCCTTGTGTTAGCCCACCATTTGCTTACTGATGGTGGGCTAACTCGTCTCCTCTAATAACAGGGTCCCGTAGAAGGAAGGCATCAGGGAAATCCGGTAAATCGCCGGCTAGTCAACGAAGCCATGCTGAGTTCTCACAGCAAAACAAAAGTAGTTGTTGTTGCCTCAAAACATGGCTTGTACCCACGAGGGGGATTGGCCACACTGGATGGATTGAAACGTACACCCAACAACGTTCGAAAGGGATAAAGGCGAACAATCAAAACGAAGCATTTGGCATCTAACTGAAAACACAGATATTGAGAGGGCCTATACATAAACTAAGAGTTAATGCCCGTCCGCGATCGCCACGCACGTGGCGCGTCTTCTGGGACGAGGCGCGTGGCCGTCCAGGAAGGAGAACACGTGAGAAACGTGGCAGCGCTCTACACACTATAGCGCTCTGCAACGACTTTTGTTTTCCTTATTTACACTTTCTCTCTTTCCTCCGCCCCCCGCCTTTCCTCCTCCGCGAGAGCGCGTATACAACACGAGCCATAAGCGAGCACGCATCGGCGTGTCGCTTCGCGCGGACGCGCAGAGCGGCTCTATTTCTAGCTCTCGAGCGGAAGGCGCCCACTGTCTCGCTCGCAGAGGAGGGTAGTGGGGCACGGCCATTCGCTTCGTTTGCGAGTCCGAGCGTAGCATCGGTTACGGCCCTGCGCGGTGTTCTCGCCGGCGGCCGGCCGGCCGGCGTTTCCTACTTCCTCGCTGCCGCTGCAGTGGCCGCGGGCGACGCAGAGCTCGCCGGCACAGCGCGCCCATACTATACCCTCACGGGTCCCAGGCGGGAGCCCCACGAGGCCGCCGCGCCGGTTCCGTAATACCATCCGTCCGGTGCTTATGGCATGTGCAGCGCTTCCGATTCGCGTGGGTCCTGATTAGCGCCCTTTCCTGCACGACCAGCGGAACGGGAAATATACACCGTCCCTTCCGTTTCGGTGCTCGCGCGAGGTTCGCTTTCATCGGGCCTCCGTTTGGGGGAACGGACGCTGCTTCGTTCAACGGACGAGCGAGCGTGCGGCGGCGTTCGTGGTAAGCACGTGTTACGGACGGGGGAAAAAAAAAAGAAAAAAAGAACGGAAGTGTTCGAAGGAACTTAATCGCTCGCCGTCATCGCCGTATCGGAAAGGCGCCGCTCGCCTTGTTACTATTGCAGTCGCGGAAGGCCTGGAACGCAGAAGGTCAGGCAATTATATAATGAGTGGCTTGGTGGCTTCATCGGAAGGTGTTACAAAACTGTTATCGTTTTTCCTTTCGCTGCGCTAGCAGGAAAATTGTTGCTGCTATACCTTCGAGTTATTGAAGCCGAAAAAAATTTACGCCTGCGTTTCTTGAGCCCGTAAGCTACCTCGTGTGTGTGCTTATCGATTTGCGGCTGCTGTCGTTTTATGTAGTCCTTCGGTACAGTATACCGTCGGTTTAAGCGAGCATTTTAACTAATTAGTGAAGAAACACACAGTAGAGATAAAGAGGGTATTTTTTGGGCAACATAATGTTCGCTGCACTCGCCGTCAGGAATTTGACGGTAATTGTGAATAGTTTCTTTATTCACTAACCAAGAAATAATTAATGGTTTCAGCGCGCACATTTTGTAATTGTGTAAAGCTGGTTAATGCTCAAGGCGTGTCCATCAAGGCTAGCGGGAGCCTCGATACTATAGCCGTTTAAGAGGTTCGCCATCCAAATCTGCCGTGAAATAAGTTGGTGTTTCACGTTGCTTTGTGCATTAATGCGTAAGGCGCTGTGGGAAAACGGTACGTGGAACACCAACTGGTGATCGCGCTACGTTTTGATGGAATGTATGACGACGCTGATGCTATACCACTATACAAAGTTTTATAGTAAATGGTCTAGACCGTCTAGAGCAAGGACACTAATCGCCTTCAGTTCTGTTACATGTGCGCTAAAGACATTAAATTTGTGTGACCCCCTTTCTGTGGTCGCTAGAGAAACTATACCAGCGCGGTCATGAACCCAGAAGAACACGCCTTGGAGCGTTCAGAGGGCACAGCCAACCCTGGCGCAGCTAGGCTACTTTCATCGGAAGTGGCAGCAAACCTCTTATATTCTCCGTTGTCTTTTGAGGGCTACGGCTCAGTCTGGGAAGCCAAGTCGTCGTACGAACCCGCGTCTAGGCTATTGTCCTTTTAGAGATGACAACGGAGTTTGTTCTTTGGTGCCCTAGGCTGTTAAGTGCTTTTCTTTGCGTTTGCTTTCCTTATTACAGGATTGTGTAGCTCTGTTCTTTTTCGCATTGCGACAGCATGTTTTAAGCTTGTCAGCATTTGTGCCAAGGTATTGTCTTATTCGCGTGCGTGTGTGTTATAAGTTAATTTTTGTCAGCAATAGATCTTATTGGAGATTATCATACATCCATTTTTGCGAATAATGTGTTGCTAGAAAGCGTGGCTTTTTCATCTCTACTCCATGGAATTTATGAATGGAAAGTCTTCGCTGAAACAAATGAACTGCACATACGCTTTTCTTTTGTCTTACGGTGCGCTTAATCAATTTGTCTTGTGAACGGCCAAGTGCCATAAAAAAATTCGATTATGCCAACTGCATCGGCAATATACCAATATCTTGTGATATGATGTTTACTGGATAAATTACGCACTTCGATAGTAGTAGTCTGAGACTACATGGGTCCTTTTTCATCATCGGTTTTCCTGTTTTAGTACATGTGCGCATTTGCATGATTTTAAAATGGCTTCCAGCCACAGTGGCCAGCTGTTTAAGCGAGCAATAGCATCATAAGAACCCACGCATACAGTATACGCCTGGTCAACGCATAGAGCGTGGCTGAATTGGGACAGCAATGACTAACTCCATCAATTATACAAGCTTGGCACAGACCGTATCGTGCATAGTTCTACAGTAGTGCAGCATTGCGCCATATCGCATTATTGATTGTGTGTAGTGATGCATGGCGCTTCGTAGCAGTCATGGCTGATCGGCATCGATGTTCAATTTCCTATAGTCTTGAAGCCTGAACGTTCGCTTTCTCCATGAAAGGTGTTAGAAGCAAACAATATGCCTACTTTTCATATCAACTGTGAAACAGAATAAAGTACGTTATTCCCTTGGATGTATTTCACAATGGTCCATTAGTTCCTCTATTTTCTGTATGTAGTCAACACAGCGAAACATTCTTGACGAAGATTACGGCACACTTAATTTAAACCACTCCTTCACGGCCACCATTCACGAGAGAGTATCAATATGAGTAGTTTATCTATTTTGATTGGCTCTGAAAAAAAAAGAAAGAAAAAGAAATAGGTGCAAGAAGAGGCGGATCATTCTGCAGACTGCCGAGCTACTAGATCTACTAGGATATATAAGGGTTGTAGGGTTGTTTAGCGCGTGAGCCTGTTTGCCTTAGGCGTGTTTACCGGAGCAGGGGGACGGGGGGGGGGGGGGCGCATGGAGGACACCCCCCCCCCCCCCCATTGTCAGAAGAAGGGGGAGGGGGAGGCAAATATGCCATTTGTCCGCCCCCTCCCACTTTTAAAGTGGGCACTTTCAACTCCTGCACGCTGAAACATCCAGCCAAAATACAGTTGAAGCTAAATGTTCTTTCTTAATCGAGTAAGTAATGTTATTCTTTACTACGTATCCCCTGCTTGGGCAGCGAGGATTGTCTTTCCTGCCTCTTCGGGACGCGCTGTAGAGCACGAGGTGCAGTATTTGCCGTACACGCTCGCGTTGCGGAGAAGGCCTGGTGCTGGGCAGTTCCCGCCCTAACAAACTTACGCTTGGGCTACTTGCATCATACCCAGTTTTTTGGAACCGCCTAACCGTATTTGACGACAAAATCAGCTTGCTATACTTGACCTGCGGGCGAGGGGAGGGGTCCGGATAAAGTATTATAAGCAGTCGCGCCCAACAATTCGTGTGCCTTACGGCATAAAATCGCTGGATTATGACATGCTGGAACTATTGAATCTCTGTCCAGAGAAAGTCTACATAGCGTTGCAGTCTGAGTCTTTGATCAGCACCAAAAATCTCATCAAAGCTCATACAGGTCTAAATGTCGAATTTCATCGTAGTAATCACGACTTATCGTAACTATGTTCGTGAAAATTACCTTGGTCGACTGTGCAGAGCCATTTCAATGCCACTTCTGATTTTGTCGATTTTATTTTCAGGCTGTTTCTAAATAAGAGTTACACTGGCAGTTATTTCCTAGCAGGTGCAAGAACAGCATATATTTTATATTTTGAAGAAATGGGGGCAGTTTTTGCTGACGTGTACCGAAAATTTGAACTGTGTAGGCTGCTTATGCGCTCTGAAAACAGTTACTTAATAGTCGCTTTATTCCAATTTTTATTCGTTCTACACCGCATTTAGTTGTTTTTTCCCCAGTATCCTTGGTAAACTATGCGGAGTACGGTGTTTATATTTCTTCAAAGTACGAAGCAATGTTTTGAGGGACGAGCGATAAATGTTTATTCTGTGTAGGTTCATTACAGCCTTTGTAGAAATTTACCGACTCGAGCGTTCCAGGGTGTCATACTACTGCTAATAGAAATGGTTCCCAGACTCCTAAAACAACAGCACGAAATATGGACTTGAAATTATGTGAAAATATGGAGAATTTTATGCTCAATGCATTGCAAAACTTTCATTTTCCTGCTTTAAATGCACGTGTTGCAGATAATTACTAAACCCTGTTTTTTTCATGTGTTTTGGTGCATCATACGAGATTCGGGTGCTTGTTTCTCACGTGTCCTTGGTGAACTAAACAAGGCATCTTGTTTATATCTGGGGAAAATTATGGGCATGGGATTGGTAATGTGTAGGCTGTGTTGCAAATAGGCGACTTTTGCAACAGAATACGTGTGCAAGTGGCTCATAGCGTTATTAGTGCGTTTTAAAAGCGGTGTAAAACGAGGACTGTTGCTCTGGCATAATTACAACTAGAGCTGAGGTCAAATTTTGTGAACATTAGGGAGAACAGTACGCCAAGTTTTGGGGGGATCGTAAATGCGTGCTGATCAAACAAAGCTTAAAAAAATCATAAGCAGTTATTCGAAGGTATCATATGCGGTTGTTTCCTAGGTTTCTCAATGTCCCAAGAGAACTCTGCGTTTCAGAAATTTTATGCTTTGAAGCACTAGGCAGCATTTTAAAGGCAATGTGTCACGAAGCTTTAACGTTTCTGGCTTATTGAAATGCCTTACGAATAATTACTGAACCCTCATTTTCTTCTTTTTACTTTTCCAGGAGTGATATATTAGGTTCTTCTGGTCTCCTCACTGAACTAAAGGAGGCAGCTTCTTTATGTTTGGTGACTGTAAAGATCAGGTAATGGGCGATGTGTAGGGAAAGTTCAAAATGGGTGGTTCAAAATAGGTAATTAGGGCTTTCATAATAAATGACGTGTGCAAGCGCTCTAGAACGTTATGAGCGTGTCTAACGAGCGGCGCAGAATAGAGCCTGCTGCCGTGGTCGAACTATAAATGCAACCAAGACCAAATTAAGCGAACATTGGCAGTACGTTATGGAAACCCTCTGTGCAAAGTGTGGTTGGATCAAATACAGCATGTTTAAAAAACGCGCCATCCCGGCCCTATACGAAAGTGTTGTCCAGCGAAGCTGTTGTAAACCACAACCACAACTGCGCGGAGGGGAGGGGGTATGCAATGCTTTATTGCTTTAGAGTAATGGAAGTAGTGCTATTGTAGAGCAATGGGTGGAATGGGAGTAATGATAATTTTTACAGCACGCCGCCGCCCATAGTGGTGCTGCAACACCATTGAAATCAGTTGCTAGGCTGATTATTTTATATACGAAAGGCTAGGGACGTCACACCCCACTTCTAAAGCTGGCGTCGCGGCGGCAGCTTGCGCATTGCTAATCTTTACCGGGAAACATTGCGGGGAGCGCTGCTTCGTGCTTCACATTGCTATCACGAGCGCCTTATCATCAATTATGTGGTTCGATCGGATGCTTGTTTTGAGCTTGTTCTTTTGAAATGTATGCTGTTCTGTATGTTGTATGCGTGATTCAAAAGAACGTATGCACTGTTCGCTTCACTTTACTGAGTGCTTGTAGCCTCTGCCTTACGGGGGTATGAGACATTGATGATGATAGTTTTCGACATGCTGTTCTGTATTTTGTATGCGTGATTCCAAAGAATATATGCACTGTTCGCTTCACTTTGAGTGCTTGTAGCCTCTGCCTTACGGGGGTATGAGCCGTTGATGATGATAGTTTTCAACATGCTGTTCTGTATGTTGTATGCGTGATTCCAAAGAATGTGTGCACTGTTCGCTTCACTTTACTGAGTGATTGTAGCCTCTGCCTTACGGGGGTATGAGTCATTGATGATGATAGTTTTCGACATGCTGTTCTGTATGTTGTATGCGTGATTCCAAAGAATGTGTGCACTGTTCGCTTCACTTTACTGAGTACTTGCAGCGTCTGGCTTACGTGGTTATGAGCCATTGCATTTTTGCTTGCTCACGGGGGTATGATCCATTGATGATGATAGTTTTCTGTCGACGGACGCGAGAAACATCCCGGGATCCTAGCCATAGACAGCTTCGCTTTAAGAAATTTGTTTCTTCAAGTGTTGGAGTTTGTGATATGGCCGCTGTCAGCTATGCTTGCCAGTGTCGCGACATAGCTGTAGATAGGTCACAACAGGTTTATATTTCGCGGAAAGAGGAGAGGGGTCATGGCAAGTGCAATGAGCGACGAAATTTGTGCGTTCCTGGTCCAGTTAGAAGCGTCGCAAATAATTACTGAGCCGTCTTTTCCCCCCGCTATTTTCATGCGCCATAAGACGTTCCTAGTTGATTTCAGCGATGTCTTCTGTGAACTAAACACAGCACTATTTTTATGTTTCGCGAAAATAAAGTTTGCCTATTGGGCAATATGTAGGTAAACTTCAAAGTGTGGGGACTAATTAGGACATTTGCAGTAAATTACGCATGCAAGCTATACGGAGCTTTATGAATCTGTTTTACGAATCTAGGAATTATAGCCGGTGAGCTCGCAAGGCGTATCCATTTGGAATGAATTCTCTGGACTGCACTAGTTTCGAGATATTAATTTTCAAATTGTCCGACGAAGTGCATTGGTGTTCCATTTACTTTTAGGCTTCAATGAATAAAACAGCGTTTACTTAAAAGAAGTAACTGCAACGCCAATGCATTTCATCAGACACTTTGAATATTATTATCTCGAAACTGGTGCAGTCCTGAGAATTCGTTCCGAGTGGTTACGCCTTCGAATTCACCGGCTATAATTAGATTGAAATATGTGCCATAAGGTTATTAATAAAAAAGTTTATTAACGTAATTACATCGATTATTTAATGAACAATTTTGATTTCAGGTAGAACTACATAATGTCCGCCTCATCGAGTAATTTAGATGAAGGGTTAGAATTGTGCTATGTGCCACAGGCAATTTTCAAAATTTTGGGCCTTCTAAAGAAATACCCGGTGTATATATATATATATATATATATATATATATATATATATAGAGAGAGAGAGAGAGAGAGAGAGGATCAATGAGCTGGTTTGCGGTAGGCCGCCCCGCTCGAGAATTAGTTGGTACACAACTGCTGTCTGCAAGCTTAATGCTTCATGACATTGCCACAACTTACCTTAACCGAGTTACATTGCCTAGTCTTTGCAAGAGTCCCGCCCATCGGTATGCGTGGCTAGCTCTGACGAGCGCGCCAGGTCACGGCCAAGCAAGGTGACCCAGTGATCGCTCAGTTGCGAGTCCGCACGCACGCACGCGGGCGTCAGCACGCTGCTCTCCGTATTTTCTTCATTTTCTTGGCCAGCGACGCGCAAAATATTCGACGCATGGGGCATCCTAATCGACGTCGGTGCCACCTGGGACGTCCATATATATATATATATATATATATATATATATATATATATATATATATATATATATATGTCCACTGCAGGACGAAGGCCTCTCCCTGCGATTTCCAATTACCCCTGTCTCGCGCTAGCTGATTCCTACTTGCGCCTGCGAATTTCCTAATTTCATCACGCCACCTAGTTTTCTGCCGTCCTCGACTGCGCTTCCCTTCTCTTGGTACCCATTCTGTAACTCACATGCTCCACCGGTTATCCGTCCTACGCATTACATGGCCTGCCCAGCTCCATTTCTTCCGCTTAATGTCAACTAGAATATCGGCTATCCCCGTTTGTTCTCTGATCCACACCGCTCTCTTCCTGTCTCTTAACGTTACTCCTAAGATTTTTTTGCGATAGCAATTATATGGACACTTCAAGCAGATTTCTGCCGTCGCCGTCGCCGTGAGGTTCTGTATAAAGTCCAAGAGCGATAAAGTCGTCGCTGAGCGTGGGACGCGCGCTATCACGGAGAGCGAACGCACGGCGGAAAGCAAACGCGATTTCCGTGGCGCGAAACGCCGTGGTGGTATGGGAGGGAGGAAGGAAACGAGGGGGGGGGGGGCGACGCTTTGCTGCGGCACCAAATGCGTATCTTGCAACCGGGGGCGAGGAGAACTGGCGACGCAATCTCCAAAGCGAAAGGAGCAAAACGGGAAGGCAGCGTGGGAGGGAGGGAGGCGGCGGCTTCTACTCTGCCCACAAATGCGTCCATGTACTTTGCGCTTTGCGCCGGTACGGGCTGCCGGTGTTGTAGCGCGCGCCGTATCTTGCAAGCGATCTCCACACGGCTCTGACCTTTGTATGCGCTGTGCATTCGGCCGCTCAGTTTCCGTTGAAGTGATAGACCGCACGAACCTTCGCTCGCTGCGGCGGCTGCGCTTGCTGCCAGCGTTTTGACAGTGGTTGTCTGCGGTCATCGAGTGTGATCTATTCATGTGTGCGTGTGTGCGCTGACACCACGCTTGTTAATTCAGTTAGTAAGTGAATGTGTCCAAGTTTATGCAGCCGATAAAACTACTATCCCTACTCCGAATAGCTCTCTGCTAATTTGCTATCGCAATTGATGCTTCGCCTTTCGGGTGAAACTGCAACATTTTTTTTTTTCGTTCCATCGCTCTTTGTGCGGTCCTTAACTTGTTCTCGAGCTTCTTTGTTAACCTCCAAGTTTCTGCCCCATATGTTAGCACCGGTAGAATGCAATGATTGTACACATTTCTTTTCAACGACAGTGGTAAGCTCCCAGTCAGGATGTGGCAATGCCTGCCGTATGCACTCCAACCCAATTTTATTCTTCTGTAAATTTCTTTCTCATGATCAGGGTCCCCTGTGAGTAATTGAGCTAGGTAAACGTACTCCTTTACAGACTCTAGAAGCTTACTGGCGATCCTGAATTCTTGTTTCCTTGCCAGGCTATTGAACATTATCTTTGTCTTCTGCATATTAATCTTCAACCCAATTCTTACACTTTCTCGATTAAGGTCCTCAATCATTTGTTGTAATTCGTCTCCATTGTTGCTGAATAGGACAATGTCATCTGCAAACCGAAGGTTGCTGAGATATTCGCCGTCGATCCTCACTCCTAAGCCTTCCCAGTCCAAGAGCTTGAATACTTCTAAGCATGCAGTGAATAGCATTGGAGAGATTGTGTCTCCTTGTCTGACCCCTTTCTTGATAGGTAAATTTCTACTTTTCTTGTGGAGAACCAAGGTAGCTGTGGAATCCTTGTAGATATTTGCTAAGATATTCACGTCTGACTCCTGTACTCCTTGATTATGCAATGCCTCTATGTCTTATATATGCCTTATATGCCCTATAATGCCTTATATATCATAAGAAGCCAACAAACAAAGCCTTCACCCCAAAAAATCACGTACTCGTGACGCCTGCGGCAGAAAGGATGTGTGGTTTGTGAGTGGTGGCGCTGGCTAACACTCCCAGAGTTAGTTCTAGTTGTAAGACATAAATACTCCAGAAAGTGGATGGGAAAACGGCGCCGCGGTAGCTCAATGGTGAGAGCATGGCACACGTAATGCGAAGACGTGGATTCGTTCCCCACCTGCGGCCAGTTGTTTTTTCATCCATTTTCATTAACTTATCATTTCTTTAATTTCATTAGTAAGTACAAGGAAATTCCCCTATGTTTTTCTTGGTGTCATGGTTTGTTGGCTTCTTATGATATGATTAATGAAAATCGGGCCCCTCGGTTCTATTTCTTCTGATATATATATATATATATATATACATACAGGTTGTCCCACGTAACTTTAGCCAAACTTTAAAAATATGCAGATGCCACCTAGCTCAACAGAACCAAGGTAATGCTGTTTGCGGTCGCTTAGAGATACTCGGATTATTTTTTGCATTCGGCCTAATTAGATAATTAGTCATGATTAATTAATCAACTTCTCAATTATCATAATTACATGAAAAGTGTCAATGAGAAAATTATAGAGCACTATGAAAAACTCCCGATACAGCTTTCTGTTGCTCAATGCGTGCAACATAAAAGTGATTTTCCGATCGTGAAAGATGCCCGCGAATACACGCAAAGTGCCTCGAGCGGCCAGTCGCGCGGCAATTTTGGCAGTCGCGCGGCAACTTAACCAGTTGGTATTGATAGAATTCACAGACTGGGCAGACCTAGAACGAACAGCAGTAGGCCAATTATTTTAAAGCTTACAGACTTTCGAGATAAAACAAAGTTGCTTAAGCTGTGCTACAGGCTAAAAGGGTCTAATTACTCCATTAGTGAAGTTTTCTCTGTTAGAATTCGTAATAAAACTTTGGAACTTCGCTAAGACAAAGAAAGAGGCCGGCGACAAAGTATCCCTGTCGTATGACAAGCTGTGGATTAACGGCGAGCAGTTCCATTGGGATGAATCGAAGAACGATGTGGTGCCCGTCAGGCCTAAAAACGCCCTCGGTGCACGTGAAAAAAACCAGAACAGCGAACCAATGTCGCTACGTCCTCGCAAACCACAACAACACCGGAAATAAGCTTAATAATTTAAATGCAAGGAGCATTCTTAACAAACTAGACTCACTCGAATCTTTGCTAATTAGTCTTGAACCTGATTTTGTAGCGATCACAGAGACCCCTTATGTAATACCCCGACTACGGGGTCTTTAAGGAAATAAAATGAAATGAAATGAAACTTGGCTTAGTGAAAACATTACGGATGCTGAGCTCATACCACCAAACTATGCAATTGTACGAAAGGACAGACCAACCGGTGGCGGGGGCGTCGCCTTAGTAATCAGCAAAAACATTTCGTTCAATGTTCTCCCTCGTATTGATGATGTCGAAGCAGTATTCTTTAGGCTAAATGTTGGCTCGCAGTTTATCACTGTCGGTTGTGTGTACCGTAGCCCGTCGGCGGATTGTGACGTCATCCACACACTACACAGCTACTACAACGCCATGTATCAAGTAACAAACTGATTCTACTGGGTGATTTTAGCCTACCAGATATAGATTGGAAAGCTTTACGTTTCCAATCACCCTGCTCTGAATTAATTTGTAATATAATGCTGCGCTTTAACCTGAGTCAAGTGGTAGATCATCCTACACGCATTAAAGGGTCTACGTGGAACATTCTAGATTTGGTGTTTGTCAGTGAGCACTTCGCATCGGAAAATATCAAAATACAAATGTTAGACGGCATATCTGATCACAAGCTAACCTACTGTGTCGTATACCAGTGCAAGGTCCTTTAACTGCACTGAAAACGCAGAAATCTTTTCTTGATTTTTCTAAAGCAGATGATACAAGTATTCTTGATTACTTAATATTCCAACACGCTCTGTTTGAAGAGTTGGCAGTTGACGCTTCCACTACCATCAATGTTCTCTGGCACAAGTTTAAAGAAATTGTATTTTACTGCATCATAACCATGTACCGTCTAAAACAATAAAGTCTAACAAGTCTAACCCATGGATTACGCGTGACATAATACATGCGAAACGCAAAGTAAAGAGGCTTAGAAAATCTTTAAGGCTAAAGCCTTCACCTTTCACTCAAGCCAGTGTGAGCAGTGCAATTAATGATATGAAGTCGAAAATTCGGACAGCCAAGAATAATTACTTTTCTAACATTCTTCCAAACTTCTTAACTACAGCACTACAGAAATTTTGGAATCACATAAATCCCAAGAAGCGTGACGATAACCCAACTTCTCACGATGACAACTTGAGTTGTGCACACTCATTCAACAGATACTTCCAGTCTGTCTTTACCGCAGACAACGGGAGGGACCTGCTCATAGACCCATGTTTGCGTCAGCCTATAGAACCGCTTTCAGTTGGCACGCAGGGAGTACTGAACCTTTTGTTAAATCTGTACACGAAAAAGGGAACGGGACCCGATAACATACAAAATACCTTCTTGCGGAGATATGCATAATGGATATCTAAATACTTGCGCACAATTTTTAACAAATCATTAGAATCCTGCACTGTCCCCTGCGAGTGGAAGACTGCAAAAATCGTCCCCGTGCATGAATCGGGAAGTAATAAGAAACAATAATCCTCACAATAAGAAACTTTATCACAACTATAAAAGCTGTTCAACGTAAGACAATCAGATTTGTATTGAACAACTACACACCAACTGATTCGCCAACAGAGATGATAAATAAAGCCGGTTTACTAACTATTGAAAACAAAGCAAAACTGGAAAGACTAAAGTTTTTGTTCCAATGTCTGAATGGTGACATTAAAATTGATTCATATAAGTTAATTTCTTTAACCACCACCAGACCAACCCGACACAAGCACTCCCGAACGCTGGACGAATTCTCAGCCAGCTCAAACTGTTTTAAATATTCATATTTTCCACTTAATTGTAACTAGGGAATGGAATAAATTAGACAAAGAAATCACTAACACTGAGTCATTAAACAGTTTTGTATCCATATTAGAAAACGTACTGCTAGCATCTCAGTTACATTAACTACTGTTACTTTTTTTCCCTAAGAAATAATCTCTTAGCGTGTCATCTCTGTTACCCGGCCAGTAATACCGATGCCTACGCAGAGTACTTGTTTTATGTATGGCGATTTTATTTGTTCTGATTATGTGCCCACCTGCTATGATCTCGCAAGAGATTAGCAGTATTGTATATATATATATATATATATATATATATATATATATATTGTTACAGGCCCGAAATTTTGATTTTTCCGTGCACATGTCCTACGGCCCTGAGTACAAGGGCCGAACGGGCTGCCGCGTAAGCGACCCGGAGCATCTCAAAAGAGCAGAGGACGCCGCACCTGATCTGACGAGATCAGTGGCGACCGTTCCACGCCAGACGCCGGGTGAAGCTCTTCTTGAGTGTACCTCAATAAAAAGAATATTTTCACTCTTCGTCTTTTTATTTTTGTCTCTGAGTAACGCTGGAGGAGGATCATGTCCAGTAACGCTGTTTTATTTTTATTAATGAAATCTATTGAGACGAATCGTCCGTATAAAAGTATTATACTATTACGAAGATTCATATGAAAACTAAAAATATAAAACTAATAATAAAATAGTATTTAAAAACTCACATAATTTGCATACTGCAATTTTTACCGAAAAACAATTACTGAAAAATAAGTGCTTTCCTCAAATAGTCAAGGCCTTCAGCAAGTGCCCCCACCCCCCGAAAAAATTTCCTGGCTACGGACCTGTATTGTTACGATGCAGAAGTCACAGATAAAGATGTATTTACAATATATACAAGAGCGGCAACAAAAATTGGAGTACGCTTTAGCTTCGCCTTTAAGAGTGGAACGCGATAGCGTTATCGGGCCCCGTTCGCATCGCATTTTTCTTTCAGTAGGCTTCACTGCAACACAACGTGGAAAAGCCAGCTTACAAAGACCAAGCTTACACCAATCCCTTTTAAAGTCGGCTTCACTTGTAAATGTAAATTCATTGCTGGGAAGACGTTTTTCCAGGGGGCAATATAAGCCAATATAAGCCGCCTTATATTAAAATGTGAAGGCCATAGCATTTTTTTATTTTATTAATTGTTTGCTATTGTCCCGACGCGCGCGCGGGTCCAAAACACATTAGTCAGGCGAAGTCTCAATTTGACCTGCCGAGGATGCGAGCGCCATCTGGATATGAATTTCGCAACTAACCTATCCGAACGCGCCGCTGTTGGTATGGTAGAAATGCTGGAAAAGGGGTTTGTGTTTCAGTTCCCTCGTAGCGGAATTATGTTTTCTCGTACATTCAAATTACAATCCGACGCCACCATGTCTGTAGGTTGTAGTGAAGTCGTACTTTACCATTTTTCTGGCGGATTTCACTGTGATAAATTCAACTTTGTTCACTAAAACTATGCGCCATGCGGAGGGCCTGCGCGGTCGAGGTGGTTCGGGATTATTTTCTTCTTCACTAACACCTTGCGCCACGCGGAAGGTCTGCGCGGTCAGGGTGTTTGGGGATGATTTTCGCCACCATGGACGCTGACATCGACGCCGACGCCGGATTTTCTGCGACACGGGGCCCTTAACGCTATCACTTTGATACATAAACAAGATGGCTGTCGAAACCGAATCCACCTCCACACGCGAAATCGCCTTCTTCTGACTGGCGCGCCGTAACATATCCCCCTCCGGTAAAGGCGCCGTCTCGGCGCTTACTATAAGGGACGTGAACTCGCGGCAAAGTAAGGCTTCATCCAAGACACATGCGCAACGTCAGGGGTGCCAGGCGAGTCCAGCGGGGCGATCTCGTAGTTGACATCACCAAGCTGATGCAATATCGTGTAGGGCCCGGTGTAGCGCGGCATCAGCTTTTCAGACAAGCCGATGCGCCGATATGGTGTCCATGGTAGGACAACGGAGCCAGGAGAAAAATTGAACGTCCCGATGTCGGCTGTCGTACAGGATCTTCTGCGCCGTGTGAGCCCGGGCGAAGACGTCTTGAGCATATTCAGGCGAGTCAATCAGATTTGGACATGTCATTAGGGGAGGAGGCCGGCCACTGGTAAAGAGTTCTTACGAACGAAAAGCTTCGTTAATTCGGCCTGACGCTTTAACACCACTTCCTGTCCCTTGGTCTGCTATCTGGCCTGCTTTTTGATTTTTCAGGAGAGGGTGGGGATGAGGGAAGAGGTTCAGAAAGGCGGAGAGGTAGGAAGAGGCCGAGGAAGTAGCGGGAGGAAGAGGGGGAAAGTGGTAAGTGTGGGGAGAGAAGGGCTGGGATTAACCCGGAGCAAGTAGTTCTCCGGAGGAATCCACGGCGGAGGTGAGGCAAGAAGCTTCAAGCACTCCGTCGAACGTCAGAAAGGGCAAGGAAAAGACCCATTCCGTAACAGCCAGAGGCTGCTCGGAGGGCCGCTGCCTCCTTGATCGCTCCATAGCGTGCTTAGAAAGCACCCCCATAGAACACAGAGACAGGGGCCCAAGCTCTGCTTTATGAAGATGTACAGGTGCATGTTCTGATGGTGTCCTTTCTGTGCTGCAACGTAGTGAAGAAGAAGTTGCGACGAAGTGAACTTTTTCTCGCGAGAGGAGGTGCAGTGAGGCTGCCGATCATCGAACGAGGCACGTGCTTGACACGTGCGCTTACGGCGGTAAGGTGCGCATGCTCTCAAAAAAAAAAAAAAAAAAAGAAAAAACCAAATGCAAAAAATGGAGGATGCTTAAGCTTCGCCTTTAAGAGTGGAACGCAAGATCATTCAAAGATCCCCGACTGCTTATCACGCTTCCCGGCAACTGTAGCTTATGTAATCGTAATGTTTACCGGGAAATACTGGCGGCGAACTTTCACGTAGGCACGTAGGCGAGCTTTCTGGTATAGAAACGCGGCCTCTTGCGTGAGCCGGTCTTCTGATATTGTCTCGCACTTTTAATAATTCAGTCTGAGAAGATTTAACATTAAAGGCATGCGCTGTCGGTGTTTTGTTTCATGGCATTTGTTTGTGGGCTCTAAGGAAAATTGGTAAGAATAACTTTCTAAAGAATGTAACACAAGGCATGAGCATCGCTCACGGGACGCCAACTCCGGCTACGAGAAATCCTTTTTCTTGTCAACCACTGCACCAAATTTGATGAGGTTTGTTACATTTAAAATAAAAAGTTGAAATCTAGTGACTGTTGCTCGCTAATATTTATTTATGTCGTCAATTTTTTAATAAAAATTTGCAAAAATCAAAAATTCTCAGAATACGAAACTATCATGTTTACAATTCCAACTCAGGAATAAAAAAAATACGATATCACACTTCTGTAAATGGCACCTAATAGTACATTTAAAGCGGACAAAATTGATATATTACAAATGACAGAAAAAAAAAAAACAAGCAATTTGTGAGTCGAGCTTTTGCAAAACCCTTGTTAACATTGTAACAAATTCACGTAAGATATTCTTACGATGCGGAAGTTACAGATAAAGATGTATTTACAATATATACAAGAGCAGTAACGATACATAAACAAGATGGCTGTCGAGACCAATTCCACCGCCACACGTCAAATCGTCTTCTGACAGGCGCCACTCTCGGTTACGCAGTAACACAACCCCCGCCTGTAAAGGCGTTGTCTCGGCGCTAACAATAAGGGGAGTGAACTCGCGGCAAAGTAAGGCTTCATCTAAAACACATGCACAACGTCAGTGCTGCCAGGCGAGTCCAGCGGGGCGATCTCGTAGTTGACATCACCAAGCTAACGCAATATCGTGTAGGGCCCGGTGTAGCGCGGCATCAGCTTTTCAGACAAGCCGATGTGGCGATATGGTGTCCATGGTAGGACAATGGAGCCAGGAGAAAAATTGAACGTCCCGATGTCGGCTGTCGTACTGGATATTCTGCGCGGCTTGAGACTCAGTGAACCGGGAGCTGGCACTCTGGCGCGCCGTGTGAGCCCGGGCGAAGACGTCATTGAGAGTGTTCGTCGAGGAAGGAAGCAATGTGTCAAAGGGCAGAGTAGGGTGGCGGTAGAATATAAGGTAAAATGGTGAAAAGCCAGCGGTCTCGTGACGGGACGAATTATAGGCGAAGGTCACGAAGGGTAACGTGCTGTCTTAATCACTGTGGTCGTCAGAAACGTACATAGACAGCATTTCTGTCAACGTGCGATCGAGCCAATCGGTGAGCCCGTTTGTGTGCGGGTGGTAGGCGGTGGAAAGCTTGTGCTCGGCAGAACAGGAGCGAAGTAGGTCTTCAAGAACTCGGGGCAAGGAGGTGCGGCTGCGATCAGTGAGGAGCTGCCGGGGTGCGCCGTGATGGAGGATGACGTCATGTAAAAGGAAATCCGCCACCTCAGTTGCACAGCTTGTGGGCAAAGCTCGCGTGATCGCGTACCGGGTCGCGTAGTCAGTCGCGACAACGATCCACTTATTGTCAGATGTCGACGTCGGAAAGGGGCCGAGAAGATCGAGACCGACGCGATATAACGGTTCTGAGGGCACATCGATGGGGTGAAGACGTCCAGTGGGAACCACAGCAGGTTTTTTGCGGCGCTGGCAGAGCGCACAGGCTGCAACGTAGCGGTGCAAAGAGCGGTACAGGCCTGGCCAGTAGAAGCGGCGCCGTACGCGGTCGTAAGTACGAGAAACGCCGAGGTGCCATGCAGTAGGTGCGTCATGCAGTATGTGCGTCAGGACAACTAGTAAAAAAAAAATCTGGTCCTTCAGGGCGTAAGCTGCGATGGAAGAGAACGTCGTCGTGGAGAACAAGCATGTGCAGCGTAGGCTCCGAATGCCCAGAATGAAGACGATCGATGAGAACACGTAAGCAGTCATCACGCCATTGTTCAGTGCGAATGTCACGCAGGTCAGAAATGGCTAGGACGCAAGCGTCGCTCTCATGCGCATCATTTTCAGGGCAGTCGACAGGATGACGGGAGAGGCAGTCGGCGTCCTTGTGCAAGCGGCCGGACTTCATCATCATCATCATCATAATCATCATAATCATCATCATCATCAGCCTATATTTATGCCCACTGCAGGACGAAGGCCTCTCTCTGCGATCTCCAATTACCCCTGTCTTCCGAGAGCTGATTCCAACTTTCGCCTGCAAATTTCCTAACTTGATCACCCCACCTAGTTTTCTGCCGTCCTCGACTGCGCTTCCCTTCTCTTGGTATCCATTCTGCAACTCTAATGGACCACCGGTTATCCATCCTACGCATTACATGGCCTGCCCAGCTCCATGTTTTTTCTCTTAATGTCAGTTAGAATATCGGCTATCCCCGTTTGCTCTCTGATCCACACCGCTCTCTTCCCGTCTCTTAACCTTACGCCGAACATTTTTCGTTCCATCACTCTTTGTGCGCTCGTTAAGTTGTTCTCGAGCTTCCTTGTTAACCTCCAAGTTTCTGCCCCGTATGTTAGCACTGGTAGAATGCAATGATTGCCGGACTTGTATACAACAGCACATGAATATTCTTATAGCCGTAGTGCCCATCTACCCAATCGGTCAGTGGGGTCTTTAAGTGAGGAGAGCCAGCACAAGGCGTGGTGACCGGTAACCACGGAAAATGTGCGGCCGTACAAGTAGGGGCAGAATTTGGCTGCTGCCCAAACTAACGATAGGCACTTAATTGAAAAATTCCCCTCGGCGGGTGACAGGAGGCGGCTGGCGTAAGCAATAACGCGCTCTGCGTTACGCTGCCATTGAACGAGTACAGCTCCAGTTCCATGGCCACTAGCATCCGTGTGAAGTTCAGTGGGAGCAGATGGATCATAATGAGCCAGTAATGGGGGAGCTGCTGTTAGTAAGCGTACGAGGGCGGAAAAGACTTTAGGTCTGAGCAAGGATCTATCTGTAAGCACCGTCGTTCTTAAGTAAGTCGGTAAGTGGGCGAGTGGTGTCGGCGAAATTGTTGATGAACCGACGGAAGTACGAGCAGAGTTCGACAAAGCTTCTCACGTCTGCGGTGGAAGATGGAACAAGAAAGCACTGGATAGCGCGAATCTTGTCAGGGTCGGGTTGAACGCTACCGCCACTGACGAGATGGCCAAAAACAGTAATTTGACGATGTCCAAAGTGGCACTTTGATGAGTTCAATTGCATGCCGGCGCGTCGAAAAACAGCAAGAATGGCTGACAGAGGTGTTAGATGGCTCGCGAAAGTTGCTGAAAAGACTATCACATCGTCTAGGTAACACAGACATGTAGATCATTTATAGCCGCGAAGCAAGGAGTCCATCATTTTTTCGATAGCTGCAGGGGCATTACAAAGACCCAACGGCATGACCTTGAATTGGTAGAGGCCGTCAGGTGTTACGAAAGCCGTTTTCTAACGGTCCATGTCATCTACCGAGATTTGCCAATAGCCTGGTCGAAGGGCTATGGATGAAAAAAACTTGGCTCCGTGCAGGCAGTCCAAAGCGTCATCAATACGCGGCAAGGGGTAGACATCCTTGCGCGTGATTTTGTTGAGGTGTCGGTAATTGATACAAAAGCGCCAACTGCAGACCTTCTTCTTGACAAGGACAACAGGGCACGCCCAGGGACTGCAAGATGGCTCGATAACGCCTTTAGTCAACATCTTATCGACTTCTCGTTGTATCACTTGTCGTTCAGCGTGTGAAACACGGTACGGCCGGTGGCGTATCGGATTTGCGTCTCCGGCGTAAATACGATGGGTGACCACCGATGTCTGGGCTAAAGGGCGGCCGCCAAGGTAAAAAATGTCGTTGTAAGTTTCCAAGAGACGGCGGAGGTCAGCAGCTTGTGCAGAAAGAAGGTCAATTGCAATCATCTTGCTAAGTTTGTCTGTGACTAGAGTAGGTGAATCGGAAGTTCCTGTAGAGGTCGACGGAATTGCTGATCGAGTCAAAAGCCAATATCTCGCCATTGTTGACAGGAAAATGTTGCCCAAGGCCATGCCTCTGGGAAGAATTTGGTGCGAGTAGTTAAAATTAAGGAGAGGGAGCGAAGTCTGATTGCCTGTAATAATGAGCATGGTATGGGGAACGGCCAAATTCTTTTCAAGCAGTATGTCAGCGGTGGGACATATAGCACATAACGCCATCAGGCACAGATGGAAACGACATAAGAGTGACGTACGTAGTGGCCTGAGGCGACAAGCGGATGTCTTCGGCAGAGCATAACCGTGGCTGTGTGACTGGTGGACTATAGCAGCCGTGGGGTAGCTCAAGCTGAATGACACCAGACGAGCAGTCAAAGAGGGCTGAATGGGACGACAAGAAGTCTAAGTCGAGTATAACGTCGTAGGGGCATTGTTGCAAAACGGCAAACACAGTGGTTAGGCGCCCCGCAATGCGAATGCGAGCAGCACACATACCAAGCACGGTAGGCGTTCCTCCGTCGGTTACGTGGAGGGTGCGTGGTGCAGCGGGTGCGAGAACTTTGTTCAGGAGTCGGCGCAACTGGGCATTTATCACGGATATATGCGCGCCAGTGTCAATGAATGCTGTGACACTGACGCCGTAGATTACAACTTCCATCAAGTTCTGTTTGTTCGGCAAAGTGATCAGAGAGTATTGCGGTCGAGTCATCAATGCAGCGTCACTTCCGGGAGCTGCATCGATTAGTTTTCCGAAGACAGGCGTCGGGGCTGCATCGCGGACGGTGGACGACGAGCTGGTGGCGAACGGGACTGGTGACGTCGGAATGACAACGCTCGAGGGACTGTTCCAAGCGGCAGTAACGTCATCGTTTGGCTGTTGCGGTTAAAATGGAGGCTGATAACGATGCTGGCTCTGTTCGGGGTGATAATAACTGGCGAATGGCGGTCGTCGAGGCGAGGAGACAGTGGGGTTATTGCAATGGCGAGCTAAGTCACCGATACGTTGGCAGGCAAAACAGATTGGCCGATCGTCTGCGGTTTGCCACTCGGCCAGATTTCGGTAGCGTGCAGGATACCGCTGACCAGTGGATGGACAAGGAGCTTTGGACAGCTGTGAAGGGGCAACGGCACATACCGAATGAACTCCAAGAATAGCGAGTTCTGCGCGGACTATTGCCCGCGCAAATGACACTGTAGGCAAGTGGTTCGGCTCACTGGGGCGCGAAAAAGGGGCTGCAGGAGCCATGACTTCAAGTTCTCGGCGCACTATTCGCGTCAGGTCATTTGAGGAGGACGGTCGCTGCATTCCTAGCCTGTCGTCACAAGAGGATGTCGCAGCTGTGTTCGGCAGACGTGCGAACGGCGTTGCAATGCGGCGGCTCTTGGCATGTTCAAAGCGCTGGCACTCTTTTATAATGTCCTGCACTGTCTCACAATTTTTGCACATGAGCAGATTCAACGCATCGTCGGCGATACCCTTGAGCACATGACCAACCTTGTCTGACTCAGCCCTATCGCGGTCGGCCTTACGGCACTGCAGAGCCAGCACGTCCTGGATGTAAGAGACGTATGATTCTGTGGACGTTTGGACGAGGGTCGCTAGGTCGTTCTTAGCGGCACTCTCCCGCCCGGCGGGGCGGCCGAACAAGTCCCTCAGTTTCTGCTTGCACGTGTCTCAGTCGTTAAGCTCTTCCTCGTGGTTATCATACCACACCTTCGCCGTGCCTTGTAGGTAGAATACCAAGTTAGCCGGCATAATCGTCGGATCCCATTTATTGCGGGCACTTACACGCTCATACATGGCAATCCAGTCTTCCACGTCAAGGTGGTCGGTGCCGCAGAAGGTTTCTGGATTCCGCGGCTGAGCCAGGATAACCGTCGGGGTTGTAGGCGTTGATGTGGGCTGCGTCATTGCCGCTCCTGTTTCGTACGTCATGTTGTCCAGTCCGAGGCGATGACCACTGCGGAGCTCCATTGTCGTCTCTCGTGGTTACCTAGCAGCTGCGTGATAGCTGGGACACCCTGTATATGTATAATCATAACCATATAAAGCCAACCGACAATTAAGCCAAGGAAAGCATCGGGGAGTTCAGCTGTCATTGAAGTTGAAATGTAGAAAATAATGAAGAAAATGGAAATGAAAGCGGACGGAAAGATAGCTTGTAGCCGGGGAGAGCCGAAGCCACAACCTCCGCATTAGGCGTGCGTTGCACCACCAATTGTGCTACGGCGATGGCTATCAATCCGTCCACTAATTCGGGTATTTACGTTTACTAGATCTACCCCTGAGTGTGTTGGCCAGGGCCACTCTTAGCTATGGTGGGCGGAAAGGGAACATCCTTTTTTGCCCGATGGCGTTGCGTGACACGTGAACTAAGGAAAGCATGCACGTGGCGAAAAAACAATCGTATGCTACCTAATGACATCAAGGCTGCCAGATTGGAGACCCTCGCTATGAATGAGGGAAGAAGAGAAACCGAGGGACGATTTATATATATATATATATATATATATATATATATATATATATTATCCCTGGGCAGGTACATCTGCAGTCAATCATTTTCACTCCGCCTCCTTGGACTGACCGAATGAGCAGTAGCACCTCCTAGGTGTAAACCATGGAGGTCCCCAATCTTTTTGCTTCAAGGGGCTACGTTTTGGATTACTAAGAGCTTCAAGAACCAGATGATTTTTCTGTGTACACCGTCAATAATAAAGATTGAAGGAAGCAACGCATAACTTCTGTTTATCTTGAATATGTTTTATTTTGAATATGCCGTGGCCAATGTAGAGAGCAGTGGCAGATATTTGTATATTTTGATGAAAACACCATATAAGTGCACAGGAATACAAACTGATAATAAAAGTTGTACGACTGCAACTTCACAAACGCAAGGAACTCAAGTGTGCAGTACGTTGCATAATAATGTACCCATTCACGGGGGCTAGAGTAGGAGGACTAATCAGAATGGTGCAGCAGATGTTTCCATTATACTGCATATTACCGCGCGGTTAACAGCAACGACTCCACTTGATATACGAAGACAAATATAGACTAGCGATTTCCTTTTGTCCTGGGGCAAAAGTGAGGACGCAATCCGAGCTGCGAGGGCCCTGCTGCTATAGAGTTACGACAGTCAGCACTTATGGACATTATTTTACCTTATGTCAGTCATTTGGGCTTGATTTGCTTGTTTATTTAATTATTTTATTTTATTTGAAATTCAAATACCTCATTCTAAGTTGCGGGGCTGACATCTCCAGGTTCGAAGTACCTTTATCTCTCTTTCAATTATCTTATTTGGTTAAACTATGGTTGGAAGTTTTAAGAGCCACAAATTAGGACTAACTTCAAATGTTCGTCGGATAATTTAGCTCTACATTTAGATTTGATGGCACTTTGTTCAAAATTCATGTTCGCAGAGGTATTTTTTGTGCTGAAACGAAAACATATCTTCGAACTAATTCTTTCAGGTTGTCAGCCTGTCAGCTTTCAGGCTTTCAGGCCTCTGTGGCACTGTAGCAACGTCCCTCACCAGCAGTTGTCATTGAGAAAGTCATTTAACTGCAGACCAGTTACTTTCAGCTGAACCTACCCCAAAAGCCTGCCGGCATTATTATGTAAATGGATTCTTAAACAGCTGTATTTCCTCCAGTCTCGTATCGTGATCAACAATGCGCTGGCTAAATTGTTTTTGGAGGTCTTGGAGAATCGCTAACCCAAATGACAATGGCATATCTACCTTAATATTTCGCCTAGAATGTAATTTTGGACGAAATGGAAAGTGCTTCCAGTTTCGGGCTTGGATTCACCTCTCTCATCTTCGTTTCTTCATGACTGTTTTGGTATTAACGTAACTATGATGAATGAATCATGTTTTACCTTGTATCTTTTCACTAAGGTGTTTCGCACGGCTGGTTACGTCAACTCAACGCGCGAATTTCTAGAGCCACAAATTGTCAAACAGCAATGACTCAGGTCGCTTCTGTTACGCAATAAATGCATTCATTTCCTTTCGGAGGCTGAAGAAACGCGATAAGACTTTGCCTCAACTCATTCAATTGCAGTGTAGGGATCCACATAAACAAACCCAGCCTTGGCGGCGGATGTGAAACATCCTTCAGGCTGATGTTCCACATCCGCCGCCAAGGCCGTGAGTGGTGGCGCTGGCTAACACTCCCAAGGTTAGTTGTAGTGAATAAAACATAAATACCCCAGAAAGTGGATGGGAAAACGACGCCGCGGTAGCTCAGTTGGTAAGAGCATCATACGCGTAATGCGAACACGTGGGTTTACTTGATTTGTATACCACTTGTGGCCAATTGCTTTTTCATCGACTTTCTTTTCCAGTTATTTAACATTCCTTTAATTCAATTAAGCTCGTGCTAAATGTTGTCTCAGCCATGTCGCACATACGTAGGAAGGCGCAGTGCGCGCTCCCTTCTCGAGTCGGGAAGCGGCGCTAATGAACTGACACCCGGTTCGCTGTCCCGGCGTTTGGCAGGCAGGAAGCACGGATATATAGCGCCGCCCAGTGTTGTACACAAATTTCGTAGGTGGTAGAACGATGAATGACCTCTTCCTCTATAGCCTCAATTTGTATTTCCTGATGTAAGCCTAATACGGTAATTTGAAGGCGTAAATAAGGTGTTTCATGTCGTATGGCAATAGTTCAATAAAGTGTAACTTCAATGCATGCATATTGTCTTGGGCACAATAAATAAATAAATAAATAAATAATAAATAAATAAATAAATAAATAAATAAATAAATAAATAAATAAATAAATAAATAAATAAATAAATAAATAAATGAGCTCTACGTACGAGTTTTAATTACATGGCTGCGGTATACTCCACCCTGGACGGCCACAATCGGGGACGTTGCCATATCCACAAAGAAATGCACAATATCGATTGTGAATATGCAGATTGACTTCGCAGCCAGCATCAGCCTATTACGAACTTTCATTTATGCGAGCTTTCTGTGTGAGAGATACCTATCTTTTCATTCGTGTAGCACCAGTATTTCAAGATATTGAACTTTGCCGAGAATATGGCAAGTCCAACCGAGTATAAAGAGCGACAACCGAGTCTGAGAACGACGAAATGAAATGAAATAATATTGAAAAATTCAACCCTACGTTTTGAATTAACAGTTACATAATCTTATTTATGCATCTAGTGACAACCTAGAATCTCCCTGCTATGATTGGCTTAACTTAAGGCACAGGGGGACTCGGGGTGGGCGCATTCTTTAATTTGAAAGCTTTGATTTAAAATCTCCAAGCAATCGCATGCGTGAGGAGTATTTGTACTCGTCTGGAAAGCGTTCGTTTTCTCGGGACAGCTCGCAGCTGCGGCGCCAGCGACCCTGGATCTGAGTGTGCACTGGAGCGCGTCTTGTCGGCCAGGCTGACCTGGTCGCGCTCGGTCAGCCTGGCTGAGTCGAGGCTCGGGGAGGCCGTAGTCTCTTTGCGCCGCTTAACCTGAAGGGACGGGTCAGCGAGGCGAAGGAGAAAAGGATGCACGTCTCTATATTTCGCCGCGGTCAAGTCGGGGCTTCCGCTATCGCGCTGAGGACAATGGAGCACCGCCCGTGTTCTCGGCATTCTCTACGGCTAGGCGCTGGCCGGCTCGAGTTCGCCTCTTTAGGGTTGGCCATCATTGATCCCGCCTGAAGCCCCCCCTCCCTCCCAACAAACGTTGACGCGATGTGCCGTCGAAAAGGTGGGCTTGGCGGAAAGGCTGTGCCGTGTGTGCGCTTGGGCGGGCTTCCTATCACGTCATGTGAAGGGTGAGGAAGATGGAGTGTTTACGGTACTTAGTAAGAGTGACAAGCACTTATCATTTGTTTCTTTACGGTGCCACGAGGTGCGTAGCAAGTAACAATGAATCACAGCGTCGTATTCCTACGCACTTTTAAAATATTCGAGTCAAAAGGTTCGCTTGCGGTGGCGTGGACATCTTTTATACCTACATTTAAGTACATTACGTGACTCACAGGCAGCCGCGTTTGTACGCTTTGCCTTCATTGGGTAATCTACAGCCATTTCAAGCCAGAGTCACCTTGTCTTTCACTGAGAATAAGATAGTTATAGAGCTCTGTGTTTTTTCCCCTAAACCATAAAGATTTTTCTTCATAAAGCGGCCTTGACGATTATGTAAAATTGATGTTTGCATATATAAAATACGGCGATGCGCATACTGTCGCAAGGATACTCAGCGTTAATAAAGGGCGAAACTGCATTAAGGATTAATGCCTTCGTTGCGAATGTTCTGGCACCAGTTTATATCAGTGTTAGGCGGCGGCGATTGTGAACAAGAGGAGGCATTTTGCCACATATTTCAGTGTTAGACTTCAGTCTCTTTCTTGCTACGCCTTTAAAAACACTAAAGAACAACACTAAATTAGTTCAATGGAGTATGCTTCCAAGACTCTGGTTCCGTTGATGCTGAGGAGAACTCGAAGGCTACAGTTCCCCTTCTTGGCCTTCGCGCCACACCTCGACGCCGATACGTCGGTGTGATGTCATGAATGCTTCGGTTCACGTCGCACGAACTTCTGCTTCCAAGCACTCAGCGGGATTACAGCGGTCCTGCTGTACCGCATTCGTATGAGGGTGGCTCGAACTCTCCCGTGGTCGTGCAAGGTAGGCCAATGCGCATCGACATTGCGGTATCGACGGTACGTGCCTGGTATGAGGCCTCAGGTGACATGCAGCATGCGAGGCATGTCGCAGAGCACTCAGTATGCGAATCTTCGGAGTGTGCGTGGCCGGCTTGTCAGTTAGAACCGTGTTGCAGTGTGTTAAATGGACCTTAACATCTGAACTGATGACACGGGACAAAAGGCAGACGAAACAAGCACCTCGCTGGCCTATCAATTTTGTAGGTGATAGTTCAGGGACGTCCTTCTCATGTCTCCCTTTTGTCGCGTGTCTTCAGGATTCAGCTTTTAAGACGAAGCTTTTGCTCGGGACCGACTTCCATTTCCCCAAAAATACATGTACAATGCAGAAATGATTTTATGACACAAGCGCATTAACCGATTTCAATGGAATTTGTTGCATTTGAGAGAGAAAGGTAAATTCAAGCAATCTACAAATACAATTGGGATTCAGGGCCTCGAATGTTTTATAAAGCTTGCCAAAATGGGAAGGTAAAAAAATAGAAGCGCAACGTTCACAAATCTGTAACTCTGCGCCACAACAGATATTGCAGTTTTGTCAACTGCACTTTTTAGAGCATCTCAAGCGGACAAATGTGATGTAATAAGTTGCAGCGTGCTTGGGATTGTGGTAATATTAACGATGGATTTGTAAAAGTCTTGCTTACAAATTAGTGGGGTATTTCAAAGCGCTGAATATTACAGCAATTTCGTCCGCTTTAAACGTGTTATTAGGTGAAGTTTGCAGATTCGTGATATAATTTTTATTGCTGACTTAGAGAGTTGTAAACATGACACGAGTTTTCTTTTTTTTTGATTTTGCGATTTTCATTAACTTTATTGCTTTTTTTTTAAGGGACGGCCTTACTGAAATATTTGTGTCCTACATTTACTAGATTATATCCTACTTTTGAAATGCAACAAACTCCATCAAAATCGATGTAATAGTTGCCAAGAAAAACAGTTTCTCCGTTCTCACGTGTTTAGATAGGAGCTCCCGCGCGAAAGCTTCTTAGCCATCAGCCACCTAGCTCTATTGAATACGATTTTGCACTATGCTTTGTGCGCCCCCATAACAACACAGAATCGTGTGATGGCCTGAACCTTTACCGCATGCCAGACGCCACAAGTCATCAAAATGAATAGAGGATATGAGACATTCCGCAATAAACTTCTTCGCATATCAATTTTGACTCACACAAGGTACGGGATCTTGCGCTAGGAGAGTAAATGAATCGTGAGCGAACGAGCTTGTGCCGCTTCATTGCCATCCTCTCTTCTCACTCCATTTCCGCTGTTTGCATGCGACCCTCAGCTTGAACAGCATTTCCAACGTGAGGTTTGGCTATCTAGTGTAGGGCCAGCAGAACGTGTGAGAAAGCCGGTTCTAGTAACGTTGTGAAAGCCTATTTACCACTTCCCGGGATTATATATATATATATATATATATATATATATATATATATATATATATATATATATATATATATATCTTGCGTATATAGACGTCAACGCATGAAGGCACACGAAAGACCAGACACGGCGCTGTCTTTCGTGTGCCTTCTGGTGTCCTCGCGCTGCTACTTTAGTACTCCACGGTGCCATATAAAAAAGCCAGCATGGTAGCACTATATATATATATATATATATATATATATATATATATATGGCTCTGAGTGGCGCTGGCTAACAGTCCCAGGGCTAGGTCTGGCGCACATAAATACCCAAGTTAGTGGACGGATGGATGGCCGTCGCTGTAGCACAGTTAAATTGGTAGGGAATCGCACGCGTAGTCCGAAGGTTGTGGGTTCGGTCCCGGCGACAAGTTATCTTTTCGTCCACTTTCATTTCTCTTTTTCATTGTTTGTCTACATTAAAATTTCAATCACAGCTAATTAGCCCTATGCTTTCCTTGGCTTCATTGCCTGTTGGCGTTATATAGTCGTGATTAACCAATGCAAGAAGGCATGGGACTGGCTGCTGTGTTGCCGAATAGACATGACTGGCTGCTTTTTGGCCTAAAATGTCCCTGGTTGATTACAGCTAATCCCCCAGATGGATGCATGGGACACAGCCATGAATTAGATACCTTCGTACATCTCTTTGTTTCTACGCATAAATTCAAGTGAAGCAAATGGTGGTTAGGCCTGACGTAGCCACATCCCAAACAGATAAGAGTAATTCTAAATATATATATATATATATATATATATATAATATATATATATATATATAAGAAGACTGAAAAAAATAAAAAGCGGAAGAACATCATAATTGGTGACTTCGATTGCTTTCCTACGATTTGTTTTTTTATAAAGAAGCTATAATTATTAACAACATACAGTTTGGTTGAAAAGGATCATTTTATTTTTGTTTCTAAATAAATTCAAGCCGTGATACATTAATTCAAATCTGCATTGCATAAGGAAAAACATACAGTTAACAAAAAGCCGTGATACATTCAAAGCACGGAAAATGAATAAAAGATAAATGTAGCCTATGGACTAACTTACAATACCATAGCAGCGTGTGGCATATACGTGGCATCTTGTACAATCTACGCAATGATCACAATAACTTCCTTTAAAGTTTGAAGACAGATGAAATAACTAGAAGAAAAGAACAACTAATCAAACATAAATGGTAAATTGTTTACGAGAAGCGCTTTGTACTGATGTCTGAATACTGATAAGCTAGAGTTTTTTTTAAAACTTGTAAGGTTTCGTAGTACAGACCCACGATAAGTTATTTGGTTTTTGCCGAGCTCTGAGAGCATCGCAATAATAGTATAAAAGCTGGCGACATTGTGTTTGCCGGTGTTTTGACCGAGACAGCCGAACAAAAACAGCGCTTGCAGCAAGAGCTCGTACAATAGCGTCGTGTAAAGTTTTCGAGTATGGAATGCTCCTAATTATACGCCCAAGGGCGATGAAGCGCTCTTATCTCGCGTGCGCTCCACGTTCTCCGCAGGGAAATCGGTGCATTGCGTTTCTGTCTCGCGAAGTGGACGCACTCGGCACAGCCCTCGCTATACAACGGTCGTCGTCGAGCGCACGGTATGCGAACGCGATGCACGAAATAATTGAAAACTAAATATGAAGAAAAATTCTATCTTTGCCAAGTACACCTGAAAAAAAAAATAAAAGCCCGTAGGTAGTGTGCAACCATTCATACAGGTAACTAAAATCGCAACGGCAGCAGAGCATGTCAGGCATGTGGGCAGAGTCGGGCAGTCGCGAACGCGAAACCTCCGCTAAGCGTATACCTGAGCTTTTTATATTACGTGACAAAAAGTTTTTTTTTTTTTCATCGCAATGAAAAGTACATTTCTTGCAAACAATGTGTTCTTGCGTAAAACAAACTTTGGCGCACTGGGAACAAGAAAATTCCCTTCGGCATTCAAGAGAGATCGTATAGAACTTTTTTTTTTGTTGAGATTTTTTTTTGTCTTCAGCTTCTTCAGTTTTCAGATATTTACACCGTGCCGAGCATAAATAATGCAGTTACGCCACGCTATCATGCGGTTTTTAAGTATGAAAAGTAGGTTTTAACTAACGATGGGGCGGGTATCTTGCGCACGATTTTAACAAATATATTATCCTATATTTTCTTTTGGAAGCAAGGGTCCTGGAGTGCTAAAGTCATGTCAGTTTAGCAGAAATCCTAGCACCAGCACCAGTGCTGATGCCTTCCTTTCCAAAGTGAGCTATATATATATACTGCGTGCTCTAGCTTTTCACGTGATATTTCTCTAAGTCTGCCACACGTTCGGCCGCTCAAAGTGGAACGCCAATATATTTCATGACCTATTTAACGGTAGACTATCGCTTGTCTCAGTACATATTCAAGGTTTTCCTACAGAAATCTTTGCGCGCTATTTTTATTTTTTGGCTACATTTTCAAATGCATTTCTTAAAGTTTTCATTCTTTTTTCGACGATTTCGTGCGTCGCGTGCCGTACATTGCATGTGTGCTAAATTAAATAATGAAAAACTTATTAATAGAACTTTCTTAATTATGCTCTTTTATAGATTGGTTGCAAGAGACTGACTGGTGCCCGCACCGCTGCACAAATGCTGGGTGCGCTTTACAGTCTGTAACATTTGGTGAAACAGTCCTTTATTATAGTATACTAACATGGATGAAAAGTAAAAAGCACCGCTCAAGTCGAGCTTATTTTATTGTAAGCAACATAAAAAGGCACCATTGCCTTCTGGAACCTGGTCTAACCAAGGTGCGACCAAGGTGCGAATATTTTAGGTGTAGTAAGAGGGAGCTTATCCAGTATTCCAATGTTTTTTTCACTACGTTTATTCTGCAGAGTCTTTCGGGCACTCCGGAAGACCGTAAACGTTCTCAATCCCATGCTATATACCGTGGCACTTAGGAGAAGTAGAGCGACGAATCCTGTAGGGAAATCTATTTGCATACGAGGCCACTTCCAGGTCGAAACTGATACATGAACGTCTGTATGTGTCGTAGAAGATCTGCTGCTGTGTTGAATTTCCGACGTTGTCCAATTTATAAAGCAAGAATCGCTCCGCCGTATCATCATGAAACCATTTCTCCAAAGAGCAGCGTTAGAGTGCCTCTTTAAGCTCCCGTGGGGAAGCTCCTCCAAAGGGAGCATATGCAGTAACCCTAAGCAGCGGCAGGATACTTGACATGTCGAATTTTGCGGATATCAAACCTAGACCGCGGCATCACGCAGTGAATTTTCTTGTTCAGGGCCTTTTTGGTTTATTCATCGGCCTCCTCAGCACCATATAACTCAACGTGGCAAACACTTAAATATTATATTCTGGCCCTGCGCTGGCGCACATTCAATGGCTGCAGCAACACCGCAGACTATAGTTCCCCGTTTTTTAGCGAAGCTGCTAGTGCGAGTAGAAGCGCCACGAAGCGTTATGGGTGTTTTTCCCAGTGTTCCCGGACAACAAAATGCTGCATGCACCAAGATTATACTTGAAGCGAATCGGGGAGGTGGTAGGGGTGATTTTCGGGCACATCTTAAATTGTTTGTGATAACTAGAACTTTGGGGAAAACTTCTAGGTAATCAACTTTTCCCGCTTTAGCGGCGTTATACAACACACGTATAACGTTTGCCCGCTGTCCTGTATAATAATAATAATAATAATAATAATAATAATAATAATAATAATAATAATAATAATAATAATAATAATAATAATAATAATAATAATAATAATAATAATAATAATAATAATAATAATAATAATAATCAATCAATCAATCATGTTTATTTAACGTGCCCAGGAACAACCCTAAGGTCTGAGTGCTGGCGCACGCATACATTACAAACCAAAAACAAGACACTCAGAGAAAAATCATTAAAAAATAAATGAATAAAAATAAATATTGTGAAAAGAAGAGAGTACGGACAACAAAGCGCAAAGTAAATACAAAAGAAAAAGGAGGAGAAGGGCACTTGAACAATACATGATATTATAATACAAGGCAAAGCTCGGAAAAGAACGATGACAAGGAGTTATGAAAAATATCAAGTTCACGAAAGTAAGCGTTATAAAGATTCTGTATTCTGTGGACAGTTGAGTGTTCGTGATGACAGGCAGGAACATGGAAAGGTCTATGTTCTCTGGTGATCTTGCGTGGGATGCGGAACATGACAAAGCTGAGAAGTTCGGGACACCTGAGGTTACCGTGAAGGAGTTTAAAGAGAAACAGAAGGTCAGCGCGATTACGTCGGTCGCGAAGTGAAGGCAATGACAATCCAACAGTGCTAGTACAGGGTGAAATGTCCAGGTTTGCAAAGCGGTGATTATATATGCTTAGAAACTTTTTCTGGACACGATCTATAATGTCACTGTTGGATCTAGAAGAGCCATTCCAGACGACCGACGCATATTCGAGTTAAGGAAGACAGATGGTTGTGTATAGTTTGCGGAATGGTGTAGGAGACTTGAATTCCCTCGATAGTCTGCATACAGAACCAAGAGAGCGCATACCCCGCATTGAAACACGTTTAGTGTGAGTCGAAAAGTGTAAGGTTGCATCAAAAAGTACACCAAGATCATTGATCTCGCAGACCTTACACAACGGCACAGAATCTATAGAATAAGAAAAAGAAATACTTGCTGTTTTGCGTGTGAAAGTCACGACTTTGGTCTTAGCAGCATTCAAGGTAAGGTTATTATCCTTGCACCATTTAGAAAAGGAAAACAGGTCAGACTGCAGGGCGCGACAGTCATCAGCAGTGTAAATTTTCTTAAAAATCTTGATTTCATCGGCATATAGAAGGAAAGAAGAGTTCCGAATAACAGAAAGAACGTCATTAATAAAAATTAAAAAAAGGAGTGGTCCTAATACTGACCCTTGAGGGACGCCGCTAGTTGCCAAGTAAGAAGAAGATGTTTGGCCATTGACGTTAATATAACACGATATATCAAGAAGATAACTGCGCAAGAGATTCACAACTGACGAGTCAACATCAAGGTGCGTAAGCTTGATCAGAAGCACCGAGTGGCTGACTACATCAAAAGCCTTGCTGAGATCACAGTAAATGGTGTCAACTTGCCCCCTTCGAAGTACCGGCGTGGAGATCTGTGTCATGAAACTTGCGATCTAGATTTGTGATAGTGGAGCGGCCGGTGAGAAATCCATGCTGATTCGGAATGAGCGAGTTCTTCACAGTAAAAGACAATATGTTGTGAAGAGCAAGCTCAAAAATCTTGGACGTAGCACAGAGAAGAGAAATTGGGCGATAATTCGACACATCTGATTTACATCCAGACTTAAATACAGGAAAAACACGAGCAGTTTTCCACATGTGAGGGAAAGTGGAAGTAGTCAAAGAATTATTAAATATAGATGTCAATACTGGAGCAAATATACTGCCGTAAGCTTTAGAATTGCGGAGGGGATGCCGTCAGGGCCGCAGGATAGGGAAGGCTTCAAGCGCCTAAGGCATTCGTGGACAAGCTCTTCATCAAACAGCACCGCACTAGATGTAGGAACCGTCGTGTGCTGCTGACTGACACCAGCGTTGAAACCTGCACCTTTATATAAGGAAGAGAAATGGGCTGCAAAACAATCCGCGACTGCTTGGACTTCTGCCCCTCTAGAGTCAAGTAAGCGAAAACCCTCTCCATGTTTATTGGAGCACTTACGGATATACTTCCAAAATTCTGCCGGCCGGTCGGAGGCGCTTTTTTCCAAGAATGTCATATATGAATCTTGATCCCGCTTATAGAGACATTTACAGAGAGCCCGAAAAAAGCGGAATTCTTCTCTGTACTCATAAGGCAACGGAATTCTGGATTTTCGGTGCGCGCGATCTTTATGCTTTAGGGCAATTATGAGTTCAGACGAAAACCAGTGGGGATATCTAGAGCGTCTAGGCCTGTACTGGGGAATGTATTTGCGCATACTGCTCAAAACAAGCTCTGTAAACTGATCTACTTGGTCATTAACATTGCTTTTGTCGGTAACCAGTGACCAGTCGGTGGTGGACAAGGATTTATATAAACCAAGATAATCACCACGCTTGAAAGCAAAGCGTGGGGATTCATTTACGCCACTGGAGGAGCAATGCCTCAGTGCTGACACAGAGGCAGTTATCTTTAGTGGCGGGTGAAACTTATCGGTACGCACAAGGAAAATTTCGGAACGAGAGACATCTAAAACCTGAGCATTCGAGATGCAAAGATCTAAGACGTTGCCACAGGAATTGGCGACTAAGTTATGCTGTTGGAGGGAACAGAAAGACAGAAAGTCCAACAACAGGCTGCATTTCTTCTCTGTGTATTGATTGTAATGAGAATATCTAAGTGTGTTCCAATCAATACCTGGTGTATTAAAATCACCAAGAAGAATTACTTTGTGCTTACTATGGGAGGTTATTACACTTTCAATGGAAGAGATGACCTCATCATACATAATAATAATAATAATAATAATAATAATAATAATAATAATAATAATAATAATAATAATAATAATAATAATAATAATAATAATAATAATAATAATAATAATAATAATAATAATAATAATAATAATAATAATAATAATAATAATAATAATAACTGTGGCAGTGAGTTTCGATCTACAGAGAATGGAGGGGGGGGGCAAGTTACGGACAATGTGTGTGTAAGATTTAAAGTTTTTGGGTTAATTACGAACTTTGGAACAAATTACTAATACAAGGGCTTGAGCAAGTTCCCTGGAAAATGGGTTGTGATTCTGCGAGGTCGCGCCAGCCTGCTGCTTCTTTATTTGCTGCCCTTGAATTCCAGATAACTTCAAGCGTTTATTTAATGTTCGCGCTGATGAACAATGCCTTCCTTCGTTTTTTTTTGTCAAATAAATTTATGGCTTCAAGAATAGTGTGAAGTTCCGATGTCTTTGAAGAAGATCCATGTGAGAGTTTATGAATTAGTTTTTACCCAGTTGCAGGACGAAAAACGCCTGGGCTATAGAGATGCTGCAGCACAGAAGCTATCAGTAGCATACATACATATCTGACCTTTCATATTACGTGTTGTGCATAAATGTCTCATGTGCGGTTGCACTATTCAGACGCTATGTGAACATTATTGTCCGTACTGTCTGTATGTAAAGCTTAACGCTCATTGATGGCCGTGTCCAAAGTTGTTTTTATAGTGGCCATCGCTTCTACGCCGGCATTGTTAAACTGAATTTTGGCCAGCTTTCCTGGAAGTCCGTCACAGCAGCTCGACAGAAATGGGGTGATTATCACATTTGCGCAACGTTTAAGCGCAGGCTGAACTGCAGAGCGCTGCAGTGCTCAATTTAGTGCACCTCCTTAAACATTTTTATATCGTCTATACGTAAAGAACAAATGAAGACTTCTGGATTGCGGAAGAGACGTCATTGATGAAAATTAAGAAAAGAAGCGGATCTAGCACTAAGCCCTGGGGCTCACCGCTAAATACCGTATAGACACAAGAAGATTGATCATTGACGCTCACGAAGCAGGACCTATCAAGGAGATAGCTGCAGAGTAGAGCTACAATAGCAGCTTCAACACCGTAGTGCGCAAACTTCTCGAGCAGTAGGGGATGATCGACTCCGCGAAGGCGTTGCTGAGGTCGCAGTACACAGCGTCAACCTTTAAAGCTGACGAGGTTGGTGGTCGTTGAGCGGCCAGAAAGAAAGCCATGCTGGTTTGGAACGAGAACATTTTTGCACTGAACATCAATACCTTGTGAATAGCTAATTATAATAGCTTGTAAATGACAGGCAGAAGAGAAATCGGCTGATAGTTTTCGACATCCCTTTTGGCGCCGAATTTAAAGACAGGAACGCGCTTCAAGCTCTTCGACTGGGAAGGCTTAGGAGTGAAAATAAATGGCGAATATCTCAGCGCGCTTCGGTTTGCAGATGACATTGCCCTATTCAGCAACAATGGGGACGAATTACAGCAAATGATTGAGGACCTTAACCGAGAAAGTGTAAGAGTGGGGTAGAAGATTAATATGCAGAAGACAAAGATAAAGTTCAATAGCCTGGCAAGGGAACAAGAATTCAGGATAGCCAGTGAGCCTCTAGAGTCTGCAAAGGAGTACGTTTATCTAGGTCACTTACTCACAGGAGACCCTGATCATGGGAAATAAATTTATAGAAGAATAATATTGGGCTGGAGTGCATACGGCAGGCATTACCAAATCCTGACTGGGAGATTACCACTGTCGTTGAAAAGAAAAGTGTACAATCATTGCATTCTTCCGGTGCCTACATATGGGGCAGAAACTTGGAGGTTAACAAATAAGCTCGAGAAAAAGTTAAGGACCGAACAAAGAGCGATAGAACGAAAAATGTTAGGCCTAACGTTAGGAGACAGGAAGAGAGCGGTGTGGATCAGAGAACAAACGGGAATGGCCGATATTCTAGTTGACATTAAGAGGAAAAAATGGTGCTGGACAAGCAATGTAATGCGTAGGATGGATAACCGGTGGACCATTAGAGTTACAGAATGGATACCAAGAGAAGGGAAGCGCCGTCGAGGACGGAAAAAAAAAAGGTAGGTGGGGTGATTCATTCATATACTGCACCAAAAAGTTTAAAGCATTCGTTCCCTTTCTGCAGTGGGTTCCCGGAGGGAAGCAATAGATAATTTTAATGACTGTAGAACAAGTTTTTTTCTTTTTCTTTTACTTTCCATCCCTACAGTACTATAATCCGCATATTCTACGAATATTCTGACTTGACGCAACAGCGGCACTTCCTCAGAGCCGAATGAGAGTCAGCATAAAAATGAAATACTTGGAAACAAAAGAGAATTCCGACTTGTTTTTCATCCTTATATTCTGTAAAGACACAGGAAGTGTTTACAAAAGCCTAAGATTTACAGAATAATAAAAAAAAGCTCTTGCATACACTTAGAAAAAAGCAGCGATGTGAGCGTCAACTGGCAGAGCTTTAGCGACGTGTCATCTAAAAGGCAATTAAATGCCAATACGAAGAGCAAGATAGCAGGGCAGTTATGACTCATCACGTGAGTTACGACTAAAGGCCACGCCTGGGGTCTTCGCCATGTATGGCTCATTTAACTGAGGCAAGTCGGACGCATCGTGTTTGAGTAAGCACTACGCCTTGAATGTCCTGTGAACATGTATTTCTTTCGCTAATGGATTATTTTCAGAGTCGTTCTTAAAGATTTTTTAACTCGCTTGCAGTCCCGACAGCCCGCAGATATGAAAAGAAAAAAAAAACTAAAGCAAATCTGTGTGTAAGCGCAACTCGATATAAACAGTGAAAGGGCAAATGATTTCCCAAGTTGGGACATCAAGGAGGAACGTAAAAACGTCAGGACAAAAGCTATAAGCCGCACGCCAAATGTTCAAATCTTGCGAAAGCTTCTCGTATTGCCCAAGCTAATCTTGTTCTTTTCTCGACTAAAATATCGCTTATAGTTAAGGGAAGCAATGTACGAATGGCAGGTTGAGTGCTGTGTGCATGTATGTCCATTTAACTGCGAACCTCGTAAAATAAAACCACCAGCAAAAAGACGAGTCGTTAGAGACTTGAACACAAGAAACGATGGCAGCGTAGGCCTGAAAAAGGCCAGTGTTTGTTTCATGCGCTCCTTTTTCACGTATCATCCCGTCTAACGCCGTAAAACGTTTCATGATCCGTAAAAGCAATTAGCATTTCTATCCGCCTTAAATTCAGTATCGAAAGTTGTATCAAAGTAGCAGTGAGCACACACGACTAGACTGGAGCGAGATGCACTTTATTTCAGAAATAAACTACAAAAAAGAAATAAAACAAATGAACAAAAAATACTAATGATACTCTAGACTTACGAATGTTTAGTGCTTTACCAAGCTCTTAACCAACACATGTGTGCTATAGAAAACAACGCTTTCCGCTATAAAAACTTCCGAGTTGAGAGCATTGCGGGCGTTTGCCAGACTTTTGTCTCTCCATTTTCTGGCACTTTGTTTCCAAAAATGAATTTTATTTCCGCTCTATTGTAGACTTCCTGAGGCACCAACGTGTTGGCAAAGATGAGACCTAATTTATTAACCATTTATCATGTATAATTTATATAAATTGCATTGAGGCTTGAGAACAGTGCTAAATAAAGTTAATTAAAACTCCTATTCCTCTAAGACTCTGGCTTATTCTGGCTCAAGTTTGGCCCCAAATATTACAAATTTTGCAGACGTGCACATGTTACAGAAAAAACGTAACCGATTACAATTACAAATACTTCAATGAAGTATGTAATTAATCACTGTTTTAATTGAGTAAGTACTATAATGTATATTGATTAGTTTTACCTTACTCTCCTTCCAACCTTTATTAAAATTGCACAAACACAGTAAATAGAACGAGCTGCTCTGGCTTTCTCAGTGCGTCCTTCGCAGCCCTTCACACATTGTTTATCTTTCACAACAATTGCTTTCGAAAGTTTTTGTTGGGCATCTTCCCTCATTTGCTTGTGAACACACCAGGCAGCGGCACTGTAAACTCGCTCGATGTGGTGCGAGCAGGGCGGTGTTCTAACGCACGAGCACCTTGCGTACAAGATGGCGCAAACGCAATGCCGTAATGCTTGCATCTGGGTTCTCTATGAATCGCATCGATTCATTGTTGTTGGGACAAGGTGAATGCACTCCCTATAAGGCAAATAAAATGATGAAAAAATCGTCGGTAGGTGATTTCCTGCAGCATCAACGTCCGAAGTTGTCATCGTTATCGAGTCATAGAAATCGTCGGCGAACATCTGGTGGAGCTTAAGATGAGGGAGCAAACAGTGAGTGGCACCCGGGTAGGCCTAACTGATTATGTGCATTCGTGAGGCTGCTGCGAAGCGCGATCGTGACCGCGGCTGCAATTGCAGTTCCCGCCAAATTCAAGTGCCCAAAGCTGCGTCGCCTGTTACAGCTTGTCTCGTGAATGAAGTTACTGGCTACATGTATATGGATACCGAAAAAAGCAATTTATTTAGAATGAGCGCTACCGAGTAACAAAATTCACCGACGATTACGATACTCCCTAATACGAAGTTTGAGTGTAGCTCTATACGTGTTTTCATTTCGCGATATATTGGCTGCCGCGGACAATCTGTCTCGCACGGCACTTTGCAAACGGAGAGAAGTGTGGCGCGACTGCCTTGCTAATCGAGAGATCGGTAGAGGCAGCACGTAGGTGACGCGTGGGCGCGATTCGCAGCAGCCGTCGCAGACACACCTCTGCTCATGCAGCGCTTTGTTTCCATATATGGTATCGTGGACGCGCTCGCCGCATGCCATCGGTGAACAGACGACGACGCACTACTCTGGCGCCATCTCGTAGCGGTCGTCGCCCGTTATGCGGGGCACTACGCTTTGCTTCTCACGCTTTCGCCATACCCTCCTTCCTCCTCTTCTTCCTTCGTCGCGCTCTCTTCGCTATCGCTGTCTTTCATCGCTCGTTGCGCTCCGCGTGCGCTCTTTTATTCTTCGCTGGCTCTTTCGCTCAGTTACGCCGACGCTCAACGCAGGAACGGGCGCCGAAGAGCTGCGCTCTAAAAACTGTAATCGATGAATTACAAAACTACTAAGAAATGTAATTGATTACAAGTAAATAATTACATGCAATTTGTTACGTACAAGACTGAAGTATCTTTCGCTTTAGCAGGATTTGTTTGGCTCCGTCCCTTATCCGTTGGATACATCCGCCCGATGCGGCTGTGGACACTTAGGGCTAAGGTTTTACAATTTCGCAAAGAATTAGTGCAGGTAAAAAATAGAATTGCTGAACTGAACAGCAGGCAAGACTAAGCGTGGAATTTTGTCTCGGTTGACAGTTTTGAAACAAACGAACCAGGGGTCCAATGAAAGCATTTTCGGCCATTCCATCTCAGACATGAGATGTATGTTGTAAGTCATCTCCAATTCTATTCGAACATGTGTTAAATAACTTTAAAAGCGTTCGCGCTAAATTTTATCTTTGATAAAGCAATGGAAGTATTTGTGATTTTACGACTGTTGTTGAAGTTTTGAACTTCTTAGAGGCACTAAGCAGGATACAAAAATTTCTAACAATATATATTATTCACGCAGTCTTCGGAACATTTTTCCTTTGCAATGTAGAGACTGTTTTCATAAATGTTGTGCTGATCTAAAGTTTGTTAATTCGTGATATGTTTTTATAGAGTTATAAAGTGGTATGTTGGTGTTCTTCGATAAGCTCCTTTTTGTACTCGCAGTATAACAAGCTTTAGTGCAGCATTGGAGCACAGTATAAACTTGAAAAACATATGGACGCGACCTAAACTAAATTGTGTTAATAAAAACCTTAAAGTTTCAAAATATGCTTTTCCCATGCGTATTAAAACACGAACTCATAATCTTCCGGTAAATCGTCTGAAACATAATATGGCTGATAGAGCATTTCAAATACTGCTTTCTTGAAATGCAGTTGAATGAATTCCATTGATATAATTTCTCTGTGGTTAGAAGCATCATGTTTGTCATTTTATGTGTAATAACGTAGCACATTACATGAGCTTACATACCAAGAAGAGGTGCCGTAGTTAAAACACTTTAATGAGACCTCTCGATATACGTATAAGAAGGGTTTGTTGTTGGCATATATATATATATATATATATATATATATATATATATATAACAACAAATGAATGAGAAGGAGGAAATCAGAAAAACTAAGCTGAAAAAAAGTAGGGAACACCGTTCTTTTTCTTTCTTTTTTTCGTTTTTCTATATCGTGATGACAGCGTTGTTTGTTATTTCTATTTTAATTTTATTATATGGTGCTTAGGAGATGTTGGAGACTTTAACTGGCACCGCTGACTCCTTTTCGCCTAGAGATCCGCTAATAATGAAGGCTACAGAAATGAAACAGAAATCACATAAAACCACATTAAAACTGAAAGTCAACGCATATAAATAAGTCGAACATTCACCCTTAAAGTCCTGTCACATGAACTGAAAAACAAAAACAAAACAAAATAGCAAAGAAACACAAATACACAAAGTCCAATTGACCTGCACTTCGCTTTCCACGCACAGCGCGCCGGTTTCCATGCGAGTTGATCCCCATTTTATTGGTCGTTTCGTTCCAATAGTGTCGCTTTATTTCGAGTCTAACCTTATAGGCTCGTTTTTCCTACTCTTAGGGCGTATCTCACAAATGTTTTCGTTCCTCGCTGTTCGGCGCTGGTACCGAGAAGCCGCGCGGGGCCCTGTGGGAATTCGTGGATGTGATGCGCGCAGTAACATATCGACCCGCGTGAGCGTTTGTCGTTTCCGCTTGAAGAGTATATGTGAACAGCGCATGCCCTCGCATTTCGCACAAGTGAATCGTTGTGCTCTCAGGAAAGGCAAAAGAAGAATAGACTGGCACGGATCTTGAAGGTTACACAAGAGAAGCGGGTTCTAAGAAGACATGGACGCCGGCATCGGAAGCACTTCCCGGACACCGTGGGGCCGCGTCGTGTGCTCTGTGTGGTGCGCTTTTGCGGCACATTATGGCTGAAAACGGATGTGCAGCGAGTTGCAAAACCTGGAATACATAGGGCGTCGAAAACCCTTGATACATGTCTTTGTAACGTGCGTCTATGCAAATTCAAAAGTATTAACGATATTAAAGTCGTACGATACCCGTGTTGTATGACTCGTATTTGCATCGCATCACGTATCGTGCATCAGTTGCCACTAACCTGTGAGAAGTCCTAATAGTAAAGATTGGTGGATGCATCTATGTGTGATTAGAGGAACACGATGAGTCTTTGAAAATTTCACTACGTCCCATCTTGCGCAGTACTGCCGCGATTGCGGTCATGCACCCTTGCGTGATGACATCGATGCAGTGTCTAGGCATCAGGAATAAACAACCTGCGACATTCAAATCAAAGTGTGTGGTTTAACGTCCTGAAACTGCGCCGTGGTTTATGAGAGACGTCGTAGGTGGGCGGTTACGGATTCATTTTGACCAACGGGGGGGGGGTCTTTGACATGCACCTAAAGCATAGTATAGGAGTGTTTTTGCATTCCATACCCATATGTATGCTACCGACCGGGCCGGCCGGGAATCGAACTGTCGACCAGTTGCTGAGCAGCGCAACGCTATAGCAGCTCAGCTATCGCGGCTGGCAACCTGTGAGATTATAGAAGTCTTCCACACGAAAAGAATAGGAGACTCATTTCTTAGTCAAGCATCTATCGTGATATGGGCGTTAAGGGCCCTGTGTCGCAGAAAATCCGTTGTAGGCGTCGGCGCCGTAGCCGTGGTTGGCGTCCCGTGAGCGAAATTTGCCGTATAAAATCTATAGGGCAATAAAGTTATTCTTATAACTATAGTTGCTTATTACTTTGTCCTACATTCTTTACAAAGTTATTTATCAGAATTTTCCGAATGACAGCCCACAAACAAATGCCGCGAAACGAAACACCGACAGCGCATGTCTTTTCGGTTAAATCTTCTCAGACTGAAACATTAAAAGTGCGAAAAATTAACAGAAGATCGGCCCGCGCAAGAGGCCGCGTTTCTACCAGAAAGCTCGCCTTCGTGCATAGCGCTCGCTGCCAGCGTTTCCCGGTGGTTACATAAGCTGCAGTTGCCGGGAAGCGTGAGAAGTAGTCAGGGATCTTTGAATGTTATCGCGTTCCGCTCTTAAAGGCGAAGCTTAAGCGTCCTACCGTTTTTAACAGCGGAGCGGTTTGAGCTCTTGGTTAGGCCGCGTAGTGCTAACAAAAAACTGCGCCTGGCGATGACGTCACCAGGCGTTGCCTAGCAACCACCTCGCGGAGCGGCGTGCGCTTCCCTTCCTCTCTGTGCTCTGCACATGTTGCCTTGACATGTGACGTTAAGGATAGGGAAGGAGAGTATGCGCGCGGCGCGCGCTATGCTCAGGAGAGAGAAAGAGAAAATAAAAGTGTGAGAGAGAGAGAGAGAGAGAAAGAAATTGTAGCAGCACCAACGAGGCAACGCGCAGAGCTGCTGCCGACGCCGACCGCGTTTCCCCGCATTCGCGCTGAACGCGCGCTGTGTCCGTGACAACAGCCGCTGCCGCTGGCGGCGGCTCGGCAGGTTTCGACCAGCCACGCCCCGGAAGTGTAAAGGCGAAGCTTGGCCGTGACGTCACCGGGGAAATAAAGCTCGGAGCCGCTGCGATGGCGGCAGAACTCTTGTTGACTCTGTGGCGAGTGCATGTAGCCTTGACATGGGACGACCAAAGAAGATCCGGACACCCGTAGAAAAAGCCGCTCATCTTGAAGCGCGTCGCGCGCCCAAGCGAGAATCTACGCGTCGGGGGCCAGCCGATTCGGAATACCATGCCTAGCAGCATCTAGCATTTCCTAGCAAAACTTAGCCAAGCCTAGTAAAACCTGGAAGAAGCTAGGTCGATCACCAGCTACACTGTTTACTCCAGACTTGCACCACTAGTGCAAGCTGCCCACATTTTTTTTTTTTTTTCATTTGTTAAGGACATGCACTCATCCTGCATGAAGTGTTCATTTTTCAAATGTCCGTTCTGGCCTTTCCCGACCATGACCACCTGTTAATTTTTTGTGTTGTTCTTGTAACAATGAGCTATATATGTAAAACAAATAAAACCTTCATTCGACACTCAGCGCTGCGTTTGTCTACGTACTCGGCTCATATTTGCTGCTGCAAAATATCGCACCGTAACAATGTGCCAAACTTTGAATTTTGCTTCTTGGCAGACTGTACAGAACAGTGGATCAAAGACCAGCGGAGCTCTTAAGCGATTTAAGCGTTCAGGAATCCCGCTAATTCTTGCGACTTCCCCTAAATTAATGCCAGCATTGGTTCGCCGGAAGATTCAACTATACCCTGTGAAAAGTTCAACTTAAAATCGTTCTTCCCCCGCGCATAGCAAAATGTTCTAAATAAACGTCACCCCTTTGGATTACATTTTAGCGAGCCCCGCAGTAATTGGCCCCGCAGTGGTCCACACACTAGAACATTTCTGTATAGATGCTGTGCATTGCCTCCCTATATTCTTACAAAGTTTAATTCCGATACGCGACGTTTAGTTCTTATACGGCTATTGCTTTAGCCTCGCGCGACCTGTGCGGTGTTGTATATCTAATGTAATGCTAGTATATTAATACTCTAACGTGTAATTCTGAGCCCACTTGCCCAGCACATCGTGACCTAGCCTATGGCGACAGCAAAGGGTACATGGCCGCTTCTTGGTTTACAGGTGGTCTCATGAGCGATGGGTCTTTGGTTTGGCCTTAGCTACCAGAGCGTCCCTTTTTGAAACCTATGGACGTGTGCATGTTCAGGTTGGTACATAAACATGTTTTAGGGCGTGTGTTGTGTGCGGGAATATGCGTGTGAACGCACGTGGAGTGCATGCAGATGATTATATGATTATATATCATTATCGTTAAGCAGCGTAGTGTCACTTTCTTTCTTCTTTACCATTGTGATGTGAGGCTGTATTTTGTTCCACCAGAATTGTTGCCCGTTCCCCTGTCAGGTACAGAGGAGGCGCAGTGTTCACAAACCGCCATGTCTTTGAACTTAAGGGCTTTATGTGTAAGCTTTACTAGCACACATACATATATACATTGCGGATGGCATGCAAATTTCTGCTCTACATGTAAATTTCTGAAAAGACTTTGTCAGGTTTTCAGAGATACGCTTTTCGCACACGTGTCGGGGTTAAGCGGGCACGTTGCACAGTGGAATATTACACGCTGCAGGCATGGCTGTGATGCCGTTCCTGCGGGGATGACACTTCCGTGTATGAAACGTGAGCCATATACTCGAAGCGTTGGCATTTCTCTTGTTCTCTCTGATAAGGCACGTGCTGAGGACGTGTTGGGTGTCGCGCTTTATCCAAGTGGCTCGACTCGTTTCCGGAAGCCCGACAATTCTGCCGCCTTGCGCGTTGATAGCGCACCTCGTTAATCGCCTTTATCTGCGAAGGTCGGAGGCCAACGCTCCTTCGTAAGATGAGTCCCTGCTGTCGAGAAGAACGTGAGATGTGGACGGCGATTGCGTGGCGCTTGGCAATGGAATTGCACCACGAGAATGTGCTGCTTGCTTTGATTGGGCGGGGTGAATAAAATACTAAGAAGCTATGAAAAAATTAAGAGAGAGAAAGAAACAGATATGGCGTTACCTTGGTGGCTTGACTGCATACTGGCTTGTTCAAACTCCGGGGGTTTTCACTTGCCTGCTGCTCGAACACGCAGTGTAGAAGTTATCTTCATTAATTTTGATAATATGCGACGACGTCAAAATATCTGCCTTCATATAGCGTTTTGATTATCTTTGTGCTTTTGATTTAAAATTGAAACGAGCGTGTAATTTAAAGCTTCATATAGTTCGCGCATCACACATATGAATTTTTTCACAATGTGCATGGTTAGAATAAGTGAAAAAAAAGGTAATTGTGATTATGAACAGATAAAGTTTTTCTTGTAACGCGTTGAAGAGTGAGTGGGTAGTTGCTGGTGATGAAAACTGTCGAAGACGCTACTAAAAGACTGGGAGGACATGGACGCCACAAGATATGCCGTTATCCCTAAACACAAAAGCGCGAGCAATATTTTCTGAAAATTTCAATGGAAAACCATTCCATTTTCTTAGTAGTATTTAAAGCTGTGACATCCTGCCATGACTTCATTATTTATGCCACGATGAAGGGGTAGCAAGGCCTTCAGGCGAACGCGAAACACTCCCGAAGGCGTTTTGCAGAAGCGTTTCACGCTTCACAGTAATTTACGGACTAAGCTTAATCCATGGTGCGTTCTGTGTTGCGCAGGAAGGTATTTTAGCCAAATAATCCAGCAATGCTGGCAAGAGTTTTGTATTGCTCGGCTGAAATAACATTGTTTTCTTTGCATCGACAGGTACACAGCAGCACAAACGCTACACTCTAAAAAAAAAGTTTACACCCTTTGGGTCGTATCTTGTCCCCAAACAATAATCTGCCTTGCTTGCGTTTCCTTTCTTGAAAACTCAGCGCTCGGTATACTTTCCTGCCGAGAATGCTGTGTCACGCTGATAACGGGCAAGCCTTTCGTGACTATAGGAAGTACGGGGCTCGCAGCGTTAAAGAAAGGAAATGCGGACAAGACAGAGGACGGTTATTGTTTGGGAACAAGACACGCCCTTAAGGGTGTAAACATTTTTTTAGAGTTTATGTAAATGAAAGCCCGTGTGCCTAAGATATATGCCACAGAAAAAACATAGACATCCTGTGCAGGGAACAACCTTAATGCCGCCTAAAAGCGACATTTAACTGGCACAGCCGTGCGCAATTTACTGTATAAGCTGCAACCTAACAGTCGTAAAATTTCATTTATTGAACACGTCCTTTATTCACATCACCTCAGTAAGACTTACTGGTTTCTACGGAATCCACTCGTGAATAAAAAGTCAGATTCACTGGGCACCATGCTGGCTCAGCCTCGCATGTAATCTGGTGGACTCAAAACCACATGCAATCACATGTGATTCAGACTTACTTGAACTAACCCACCGGCATGAGACCTCTGATTCACAGGGACTGACTCAGATTCAGGCAAACGCCGGCTCACTCAGATTCTCGGGTGGCGTTGAGTCGTAGTGCCGACCTATGGTCGTTTCAGAAATATCGGGGTTATCAAAGTGAAGCTCAGTAGGAATAACATATGTCTTGGGAGAAACACGTGTGGGGAACACACCTGTGCCGAAATTTTGTTTTCCCGTTCACTAACTTAGACTTAAAATCTCCCACCATGACTTTGACTTGTTCAAGGAATGTGAAATACAGTAAAACACAAGTATTCAGTTGGTTTAGCCTTAGCACAGAGTGTTTGGGTTTAAATTCGGCGCTTTGCATATATTTGTGATCAGTAAAGTGGCAATGCAGTTCTCTTTTTTGATTATTTGAATTCACTTGTAATATCAGACGCCGTTTTGACATTACACTTCGTACGCTAAAGTAGTTCGATAGAACAGGCACCTCCCAATGAAAAGAAGTTTTCACATAAGTAAAGTTTTGTGTATTCGGCCCGAGTACTCTTGACTTCCTTCTTGCCGCACATATTAGCAACGCGAAAATGAAGAACAACTTAAAACAGGAATGCGTCTTTCGCGTGGCGCAGACGTATTTCCTCTTCTAGACTGGCTTCCCTCCGCGTTAAAAAAAAAAAAAAAATCAAATTGCGAAACTTGAACAAAGCTGAGTTCTCTACGCGACGTTGGGAGAATTACACAAACCCGCTATTGTGTGTCTCTCACGCTTATTCTTCCTTTCTTCAAAGCTACGCTACAGCGCCTTTTTTTTTATATTTCACCGCCTGCTTCAGGCACTTTCTCGTAAAGCGGCAGCGCAGCTAAGGTTTCGCCAAAACTCGTTCCAGTTTTCTTCTAGGCCAGCTTTTGCTCAGAGTCGGAGGCAAATCCCGGCCTAGTCAGGCCCGTTCTACGATGCTAAAGAATGCGTCTCGGCGCGAAACTTATGTTCGCGGCAAAGAAAGCGCGGCAAACCACGCCAGCTAGTCTTTATGGAGCGCGAGGAACGGAGGGGCGAGGTGGCACCGCTGGGCGGCTCTCGATGAGCGGGGCGCATTATGCCGACCCGAGAAGAAGAAGCCGACGCCCGGCGTCTCTCTGACGTGTGGGCGGAGTGCACCAAAGTTTGCTTGCGCCACAGTCGAAAAAAAAAAAAAAAAAAAAAAAACCGGACGGCGTCGCGAGAGCGCCAAAAACAGAACACGTCCCGGAGATGAGCGCTGCGCCGAGAACGCTGTAGACAAGAAGACAAATGACGCCGCAAACGGCAGTCACAACGGCGTTTCCTTGCGCTTACGCATCTGCACGCGGATCTGCGTGAAACGACTTGTACACGCGAGCAGCATTCAAAACGCTCCGCGCGTTCCGCTGAAGGATGCCACATTACATAGTTGATCGAAGCGAGGTTATTGCGAGAGCAATTTGCTTTCTTCTTTAAGACAAAGAACAACCGCACGCTAGCGCGAAAAGAGCTGCTGCGAAGAAAGCGGCCGTTGGTTGTACAAGTCAACCTGCATGTGTCTTCCGAGAAACATAAAGTCATCCTAGAGGGAGCGCGCATGAATGCGGGAAATAACACTGTGAGATTTTCAGGGTATTTTTTGTTTCTTCCCTAATCCTGTCTTGCTTGGTAACTACACTTCCGAAAAACGTATAACTTATTTTTTTCTTCGTTTTACAACAAAATGACTCTTGCCAGACCTTGGGAAGCTGCTGTGAGCGTTTGTCTCTTCCTTATCGTCATTCACGAAGGTAAAGAAGTGTCTACATGATTTATCAATTTTCGCTCTATATCATCCTTCAAAAAAATCAAACAAAATCAAACACAGATTGCAACCGGACCCGTCGTGGTGGCTCAGTGGCTATGACTTCGCGCTGCTCAACACGATGTTGAAGTAGCGGACTCGATCGCCGGCTGTGGCTGCGCGCTTGAGAACCTCAGGTAATCTAGTTCAATCAGGAGCCCACTCACCACGGACTTCTATAGCCCCTGTGCTGCTTTGGGACGTTACGCTTTTTGCAATGCCTGTCTTTGCGAGGAGACGCTAGAACATATTCTATGCGACTGTCCTGAATATAATGTTCCGAGACACTCCCTGGCGTCCGTTCTAGCACACCTGGACAATCGACCACTGTCAATTGAAACCATTCTCACGTGTCGTCGACAGAAGACATCGCAGCTGAAAGCGACGAAGGGACTGCTTAGGTTTTTAAAGGAAACGGGCTTGGACAAGCGGCTATGACAGTGATGTCACGTACCACGCAAGAGTGACGGACTGTGACTGGCGATGTGTGTGCTGTGTACGTTATGTGCTCTCTCTCTCTCCTCCCCATCTTTCATTCCCCCTCATCCCGCTCCCATGTGTAGGGTAGCAAACCGGTTGTGCTGAACTGGTTAACCTCCCTGCCTTTCCTTCTCCACTCTTTCCTTCCTTCCTTCCTTGGGACGTTAAACCCTATAAATCAATTATGCTACAGCAGGTAGGTGTTCGTGACTGTCTCAGTGTAACCGAGGCCCCCTCAGTACGCGTAATAGCGTTCTTTACACTGGATCGCTACTGCGTGCAAGTTCATTGGCCGTACTTGAAAGAGAGAGAGATAAAACTTTATTGTGTCCATGATGGGGTCTGGGGGCGGCGGGGGTTGGGAGACTAACCCCCAGTCCTCCCCTTCCTCAGACGTTGGCCAGTCCTTGCTTTCTGGCGGCGTCTTCGGCCATCCGGACGCCCCAGAGCTGCTCTTATGGGTCCAAGCTGAGCAGCAAAGTCTCCCATTGTTCGGTCGTAGTTATGATGCGTGTAGTGTTAGTGCGGTGGGTGTTGGTGGGTGAAGCATGCGGGCATGCCCAGATGATGTGATCGAGGTCAGCGCGGGCCTCGCAGGCTTTGCAGAATGGGGAGTATACATAGGAGTAAATGCGGTGGTATAGCACGGGGTTTGCGAAAGTTCGCGTCTGAAGTAGTCGCCAAGGTGGGCCGAGCCCTATCATAGAGCAAGTGGGTTCAGCGTCCCCCAGTCAACCTCGAGTCCTCTGGTCATCGCTGAAGCTCGTCATTCGCCTTTCTAGTTTTAAGAACTGTTGAAACTTGTCGACACGCTAAAGGGCATGTTAATGAGCAACATGAGCAGCATTCACTAAACCATGCCCTTAGGGAAAGGGACAAAAGCAGAATTGACAAAACTGTTCAAAAACACAAAGCATTATTACCGAGCTTGGAGTTATGAGAAGTGAATATTAGCTACCCTCCTTAGATGTTCACAACACGCAAAGTAGAGCTATCAGTCGAGGAAATAGTAGCTAAGAGAGACATGTTCATGATAGTTGCGCAGATTTACAGCTAATATACATAGTATATTCATGAGTGTAGAGACAAACAATACCATAATAAGTCCTCTGCTTCAGCATTCGTCATACCACATTTGGCGTTAGAGCAAACATTTGAATTATCTCGAGTTACATCTTATCGCTAAAAATAACCCATTTTTGTTCATTCTCTACTGATGCTATGAAGCGCATCGCAGATAGAATAGCAAAAGGTTTAGCGATGGTAGCTTCATCGCGTCAGTAGAGAATGAACAAAAATGGGTTATTTTTAGCGATTCGCAAGCCGCTCACACATCACTAAAAATCATAGACAAAACATTCTTCGAGTACGTTTTTTTTTCTTTTTTTGTATGAAATGCTCGACGAGCACACAAAAGCAAACGCGATGAATCACGTTATAGCGTTTCCATGAATATCAGGACACTGCAATATTCCTGGAAACGCTGTAGCGAATGCGCCTGCGAATCGGAAACAAAATAATAAAGAAACATAAAACCTTCCTATGTCACGTAGTGAAGTTTGCCTACTCCTGAGACAGATGTCCTGTCGTCTCAGCCAAAAATACCTGGTTTGTTCAGCAGTCTAAGAGTTATGAGTTATTCTTTATAGACCCATGCGTAAAATTGTAAATTCCGTAAAGTCTGAGCGATAAAATAAAATTGATACATTACTGCACCGCCTGCGGCTTGGTACAGCATATACGCGGCACTTTTTGTACAGCATAAAAAGTGCGCCCAGTCTTCACAGTGTTCTTGTGGCCAGCAAGAAAAAGATGCACACCACCTCCTTCTAGAGTGCTCGAGATACTATTCTGCGAGGCAAACATTGAAAAGAGATTTATTAGATCAACGGCAACTCATCCTGAAAAAAAAATATTTGGACCATGGCCAACAGCAGGTATTCCGAGAAAAGCGCTCGCCGCTTTAAAAGTTTTAAAAAATTGTTTAGAGAATACCAATATCTTAGGTTTATATTAAATTTATTGCACTCTGTTATGCACGTGTGATGTAAGTCTCAGCTTGTTATGCTGTCAAGTAGTTATGCCTTACGTTATGTATGTGTACTTACGTTTCGTGCATCCGTCTGCAAAACTGTGCTTTTGTGTGTGTTCTCAGACAATTATATATACTTGTATTTCCCTATGCAACTATATATGCTCATTTTCTGTGGTTTCCTCGACTCATGTGCAGAACTTTATGTTCGTGCTGTATGACTTTATTTCGTGTTTTTCGCCGCATTTCGTGACTTCATTTTGTTTGTCAAGCGCCGAGGAGTACTGTCGGGGCGACCTAAAGGCGCCAACCTCTCCTATTATATTATGTCAACGATAATAATAATAAAAAAAAGAAAGAGACGAAGGAAAAGGTAAAAGCTCGTGATGTTTTTTTTTTTTTTTTTGCATTGCATCGTCTACCTCCTCTCAACGCGTTGCAGTTTTCAAGCATGACTGCATGTCATTACTCCAGGTATTAACTCCGTGAACCGTTTGCTAAGAGATGCAAGTGCTCCACATGTACCTTTCAGCTTCAAGCACCGATTTCTGCCAGTCCCTGCATGCACTCGATTGGGCTGTCCGTGACAATAAGTATTTCGCCCCGCCTTTATAAGATGTAGCGTGAAGTCCTTGTTCTAGGATCTTATAGGTGCACCATATAACTGTGTGCAAGAGCTTCCCTGTTGTGTTTTGTGTGCGCTCCCTAAGGTAGCTATTGTTCAGTTTACTCGAGACAATATATGTAACACACAGAGTGTACAGAAACGCAAGCGTTGGGAAACTCAACGTTAGAATGCCCCGTACGCGCGTCTTATCGGGATCCTATGTTTTTCCTTGCGCTGTGTTCTGGGAGTCAGTCTGGAAAAAAAAATAATGTGCAGGCAGTTTTGGTCGTTGCTGGAGGCTGCTGCGTCGATGGATGCTCGCCCTTGGGACACACTTCACGGGCACGCGTGGCGTGCCACAGAGGCACTAGCGTTCTACATTGAACATTGCGTGTGGGCGGTGCGGGACCTTCAGCACTCGGCATGTACACGAACCTTGTTTATTGCGAGCGTTGGTTTTGCGGACGAACAGGAAAGCACAAAAAGATGCCGCGGTGAGACTGATCGATACAAAAAAAAAAAAAAAGGCTATACCGATCGCGCGGAAGAAAGAAAATATATAAATGACCAGAGCGTCCGTAAAAGCATGAGCCAGGTCGATGCGAACGCAGCGTTTTGTGGAGCCGAATTTTTCGCGAAAGTCAGGGACGTAAAAACAAAGCTAAATTCTTTTGTGTACTCGCACTGCTTAGCTCGGCATCGATCGCGTCGATGGCGCTGCGGCGAGAAAAAGGGTTCTGCGTTCTCACGAGGCTCTGACAGTGTGCAGCCCGCTGTGCGCGATTATATAAGTGCTTTTACGGTGGCGACCATAGTGAAGTGTGGAAGATAAGGCACGTTATTTGAGAGCTGCTAGATAATAATTAATTCGCGTTGTTAAAAGCAGTTTTTCGAATAAGGAGCGGTCCCTGCTGCGTGAGAAGTTCAGCTTACAGCAGAAAAAGAAAAAAAAGAAAAAGAACGTTCGTCTTTATAAGATAGCTTTTCATTTATTTTCTATCAACGTTGAACATAGACTGGAGTACTAATAATATTTAGAAAATGAAGTTTTTAATAGGCCACAAATGAATATTTGGAACAAGCACCGTCATCATTTGATTTCAGACGGGTTTAACTAGAAACATCAAATCAGGAAAGGAAAAGAAAAACCCGAAAAAAAAGCAACATGACATCAGATCTGTGCCCCTTTTGCTGGTGATACGCTTAACCCGTTTTTATGTGAAACTGAACGTTGGCGTAGGGCACTAACAGATACTGTATGCATTAACTGAGAAAAAAAAATGATGAAAGCGACATCGGGAAGATCAATGGCAACTGCCGTTTGCGATTACTGTCACGAGAGATGAATAACGTGCTGCTCCTGTAGCTGCATTGCTGTATTGTGACGCCAATGTCGATGACTTTCGCACCAGTACTGAAGTAGGCACTCAGTTTTCGACATAAACAGGCATTGGGCAGCAGGTGGGATAGAGCCCCTCCTTGGACTCCATGCGGCAGTTCGCTGACGGGCAGTAATACGTTGTGCACCTGGGGGAGAGAGAGCGTTAACATTAAATGGAGCAAACTTGAATATTGTCGTATACTGTCTTCATTTAACCATATCAGGATGAACACTACAAACTTATAACGCGGGCTCATAGAACAAACGCTTATATTTTACGCTAACCGCTTATAAAGAGAAGTTTAATGCGATTTAGTTGTCTAACGTGACGCATATCATAGAAATATCGTCTTAGAACACGAGTGCAACTATGAGGAATGTACCAACAAAACCTTGCAAAGAATGATTTTTTAATGAACGGAAAAAAAAAAGGGGGGGGGGGGTGAATTCAACCATTCGCCGATTTGCCACAAGCACAGATTCGTTCACTCGAAGACGCTACACATCCCCTTTCTGGTTAAAACAGCGCAAAGCAAGAACACGGTAAGACAGCTAAGGATGTTTATTATGATTTTCCTTTGGCAATACTCAAGTGGCCGCTTCCTTTTCATTTGTGCTCGCTCTCATTTTAACGCGATAGCCACGATGTCGCACGATGTCGTGTCGGCATCGGCGCCGTAGCCGGTGTTGGCGTCCCGTGAGCGAAAATTGTCGTATATATATATATATATATATATATATATATATATATATATATATATATTCTATATGGCACTAAGGGTCTTCTATCACTAAAGTTGATCATACCTTTTCTTGCATTCTTTACAAAGTTATTGCTTGGAATTTTGATAATGACAGCCCACAAACAAATGTCATCAAACAAAACACCGACAGCGCATAATACCGTTTATGTTAAACCTCCTCAGAGCCACCGTGGGTGCTCTGTGGCTATGGATTTGGGCTGCTGAGCACGAGGTCGCGGGATCGAATCCCAGCCCCGGCGGCCACACTTCGATGGGGGCGAAATGCGAAAACACCCGTGTAATTAGATTTAGGTGCACGTTAAAGAACCCCAGGTGGCCGAAATTTCCGGAGTCCCCCACGCCGTAGTGCCAACTCCGGAAAGGGTTATACACATTTTCATGTATATAACCCTCGTTTCTTCAAATAAAATTTTAGTTGGAAGTTAGCGCCTGTCTGTTGTACCTGTCTTCTTTTCGTCCTCGTCTCTATTGCGCTGTTTTTTTCTTCAAGTATCTCCGCCGTGCCTTCGCTCTCCGTGAAAGCCTGCGTCCCTCGTGGGCTTTCACTCGCACATACAGCCTAGGGCGCGCGGCGACGATTTTATCGCCCTTGGACTTTATATGGAACCTCACGGTGACGGCGATGACCGCGGCGACGCCGACGGCAGAAATCCGCTTTGAGTGTCCATATAATTGATATCGCAGTAAAAAAAAATGATGTTTGATAGGACTGCAATGAAAAAATGATACGACTGCACTTGTCGCATTTTTTTTTTCAGTTTTGGTGAAGCAGTCTTCAAATGACTCGAAGTTGGCTCGGTATCGAGGTCATGTCCATAGCACCAGCTTTCGCAATCCATTTGATCTCCGAAAAAAGGTCTGGGTCAATTTGGATGTGATTTTTTAAATCCTGGCACAAAATAAAACAAATTATCTTTGTTCGTTTCTGGTTCTTTGTGAGCAGGCGGGGAACAAACATCGCGGCAACCTGTCTGAAGCCTAATTTCCACATTACAAATCCCCTCACAAGAGCTTCAACGCATGACAGCGGTTTCTGAAATCTTGTTGGCTGTTTAGTGATGACTGTCGCTTTCTTTTTTGTTGTATGTTTTGTTGAACCTTTTAGTCAATCTCGTAGGTACGACCGGTTCAAGATCCTCCGAAATGAGTATGTTCTTAGAGCTCATTTCTGCTCTTGGAACAGCTGAAACCACTCAAAATCTCGTGTACGACTCAGTGCCTCCTCCACAAATGTCGTTTGAAACATTTCAAGTGTTTATTTGCTTGTTTTTCCAAGAAGGAACCAAAAGAACGGGGAGTTTCACTGTCTGGTACCAACAAACGTCACGATTTCACAAGAGTAGCGCGATAACAGTGGGGGAAACTGTCACCACAAACCCGCAAGACACCTTACGGTGAGGTCGGCTTGGGTGCTGACTTGTGAAGGGCCCACCTACACGGTGTTCTCCCACTTAGCGGGAGAACACCGCAATACAATTACGAAAAGCCCCATGAAGCCAGTCCGTTTTTTTTTTCGGCTCCCCCGTATAGTAGTAACAGGGCGACAGCACTGGTATCACTGATTTTTTGTTCTCCGGTGATAAACGTTACTACCTGTTCCATTACAACCTGGGTCAATCGAAGGCGGTACATAGGGTCGCAAAGCGCTGTCTGCCCCAGCGAGACAGAAAGAAAGAAAGAAAGAAAGAAAGAAAGAAAGAAAGAAAGAAAGAAAGAAAGAAGAAAGAAAGAAAGAAAGAAAGAAAGAAAGAGCTGTGTTCTTGTCATTTGTTTAGAGCATGGCGCCCCTGGTCTAGGGATAATGATGACCGTGGCGATGTCACAGGTCGCCTGCTGAACCTGCGAAGCATGTGTGACACTGGCACATTGCCGTTTTTATAATCTACAGGTTGCTATGCGACGTGATGCACGCCAAGGACAGTTGTAAGGTTGACAGTTATTCGCGTGTTCCATTCCTGCGTATGTGGCTTAATGGAAACTGGCGCGTAAGCACTTGATTTCCCTTTTTAAGCAAATCGTGGATATGCGACGTGACGCATGCACCAATCGTTTCAAGGCGTTATTAGGCGTTGGCACAAGGAAAGTATGCGTGCGTCTGTGGTCTAATGGATGGAGCGGGGCCGTCCAGATTGCAACGGGCGGTTGTGCTGGGAGACCCTGGTTCGAAGACCAAACGATTTTCTTTTTTATTGAAGAACGCTCGAAACAAGACGAGACGACAACGTACTATCTCTAGGGTACGGCAATACCGCTAGATGGCAGCACAGCATCCACAGCTATATAAGGGCTCAATAAATAGTGTTGGGCACTTGCCCGCCCGGGAGAGTTCGCTGCTGCGTCATTCGCTCGCTCGACACGGTGTCAGAAGTCGACCAAAAAAGTTTACAGACCACGGGATCTCAGAAAACGCTAAATATCCGAGCAGCCTTTAAAAGTATCGAGTAAGACCGTACATCACAATGCTGTTCGCATATACCAGTAGAGGATAGAAATGGGAACACCAGGCTGCGTTTTGGGGCTGCGTAGATATTCAGGTTTCTGTCAGATCCCTTGGTCCGTAAACTTTTTGCTCGGTAGTACATACCGCAAAGGGCCTGGTATGAGGCGAGGAATGCCTCGCATTAGGAGAAAGTAAACTTGTAAAAGCGCGTTACAGACTGGGCCCTTATATAGGGGACGAAATAGGTAAAACGAACACCGCTCTACTTCCAACAGGCGTTTCTTGAAAGGTTAACAAGGATATATACCGGGAAGAAAACAAGATTGTATGCAGGCACAATTGATCGTTTTGTAGTGAACATGGTCAGTGCGCTTGCGCAAGGGATCAGAGTTGTTCGTTCTTTGTGGTGCCGCAGTCTTCTACCTCGGAATAGCGCCGTGTTTGTTTTACCCGTTTCCTCGCTTATGTCCTTTCTGTAACTTCGTTTTGCAAGTTTACTTTGAATTACCAACTCACCCACGTTCCCACCTTATATACATATATGGGAATGGGGAAATAGTTTTTCTCAGCAACCACTGCACTGATCTTGATAAGGTTTGGTTGCATTTAAAAGCCAGCGCTAGAAACTAGAAACTCTAGGATGCAGGTTATTTATTTAGAATGTCAACTGTTTAGGACAGTCTCGCCAGGGCCTCTCAGCTAAAGAATCTTAATGACATACAGATACTCGAAAATTTATGTTCGTGTTTATTTCATAACTATGTTCACACCCGCACTTCATTTTTGCCTCTGGAATCACCTCCTCGATCTTCACGGCGCTTACATAATCATCTGTGATTCAACCGCATATACGGCAAAACTCAGTCATTCAATTCATCTGCATTACCTAAAGCCCTTAAACTCGGGTATGATCTTCCTAACAACTTAACCTCTTTTTCTCGCCCTGGAGAGTTCAAAGAACACCTCTGCCAGCATTTATCGCTTTAGTTTTGCCCTATATAATTGCTGTTTTCAGTTGTTCTAAATGTTGTATTCTGTACTATTGTTTCACTTGTACTTGGTTATCACTTTTTGCGATTTTCGCGTTTGTTTTGTTTTTTATTCTCCGTGTTAATATGTTGTTTTTCTCAACTTTGTATTCCTTTTGTGTATTTGCTTTGTACCGCGTCTGTTGTACTGTTACTCTAGCTTATTATTTCTGTACTGTATTTCTATAGATATGCACCCTCACCCAATGCTCTTCGGGGCCTGTGAGGTATAAATGAACGAATAAATAAATAAATAAATAAATAAATAAATAAATAAATAAATAAATAAATAAATAAATAAATAAATAAATAAATAAATAAATAAATACCTTCTGGAATAATGCGGAATTTCTGACCGCTCTGAATTATACCTCTAATTTGTTATTAAGACTGTCCCAAACCTTTCTTAAACATTCCAACAATGTCGAGTAATGTGTAGATTAATTTATTGCATCAGTTCATATGAAATGCTCTAACAGATTGAGTTTACAGAACTGCGATATCTTTTTTGGCGCACTGTTACGGGTTGGTAAACTTCGTGCTTCTTTCTCTCTCTCTCTCTCTCTCTCTCTCTCTCTATATATATATATATATATATATATATATATATGTGTGTGTGTGTGTGTGTGTGTTTGTTTGTTTGTTTGTGTGTGTGTGTGTGTGTGTGTGTGTGTGTGTTTGTTTGTTTGTGTGTGTGTGTGTGTGTGTGTGTTTGTTTGTTTGTTTGTTTGTTTGCTTGTGTGTGTGTGTGTGTGTGTGTGTGTGTGTGTGTGTGTGTGTGTGTGTGTGTGTGTGTGTGTGTGTGTGTGTGTATAAACTGCGCTTTTTGAGACCCACCGGCCTGTGTGAACTCCTCTGTTCTTTCTTTTCCCTATTTCCAACTCCTATTTCTTCCACCCAATTACAGAGTAGCAAACCGGAATCTCGCATCTGGTTAACCTCTGTGCCTTTCCCCTTTCTCTCTCTCTCTCTGATGGTTGTAATTTTTTGGTAATTTTTTCAAAACATGTTGAGGTCTTAAATCAAGATTCTGTATCATAAGGTTGCTGGAGTTTACGTTTCGCACTAGAATGCAACAGATTTCATTTAAATCACATCAGCGGTTGTTTTATAAATGCATTTCGCAATTTTACGTATACTTGAATAAAGAAATCGGAGTTTAGCTTGAGATAAAGCTTCCTGTTAATTTTCATCACAGATGGCGCCTAAAAGTCCCTGCGGCATAATCAGTACGTTGTTTCGACAAGACCAAGGAGGTTTAAAAATATTTAACAAATTAGCAATTAGTAGTATAAATTTTAAATTTATAAATTTTAAGCAATAAATATTTTATAAATGGTTGCCCTCCCATGCCCCTAAATTGCAATCACCAGGGCTTTCAAATCGCTACTCCTTTGCAGTGGGACGACACGCTGCTCAGCTCGGATCCTGACGTGCAAGTCTGAATCACGCAGCGGGCAGAGACCGCCGCCAGGATCCCAGGACTTCTGGCCGCCGGACCACCAGTGGCCCCCCACCAAGGGACGCTTTCGTTCCATCTTCATATGCTTCTAAATAAAAGCTTTTCTTACTCCTTGGGCAAGACCAACGTAAAAGTAGTGTTTTTATAGAGTGCAAAGGCACACCAGGCAGAGGAACGGCCGTCGCCCTAGCCATTATAAGCACGGAAGCGGACACGATGTTTAGTGACTTTAGACAGCCGTTCGAAACTTTGCAAAAGGAAGAGTTCACAAACACGCTAAACAAATCCTAAAACGACAAAATTTGAACGCCAGACCCATTCAAATCATATGGGTTCCAGCCCACACGTCGCATCCTGTGAACGAGGCGGCCCACAACTTAGCCTGAGGTTTCGTCCACCGGAGTATATGCGAGCCGGTGCTGAGGTCGGCCAGAGAGACCTTGACCAGCTACCACGAAATTGCATTATATTATAGAAACAACAGAAGGACGCTCCCACCGCCGGACAAGAGCCTTAATAAACTTGAAGAAGTAGCCTGGCGGAAGCTACAAACTAACACGTTCCCAAACCCTATATATAATCCACGGCCGACCCAGGGGTTTACACCCCCGAATGTAAGCTCTGCGGGGCCGCAAAGGCAGACCTAAAGCACATTTTATTCGAATGCAACGGTCTAAAACCGAAGAGAGAATGGCAACTCTCCAACGAGGAAGAGTGGGAGGATGCGGTGTCCAGCTCGTGTACCCGGTGGTTCAACTGCAGGCCGTCAGCTGGGCATTGGAAATCGCCGAAAAACAGGACCTCACGACCATAACATACGGCACCGGAGCGCCTGATCAGACGGCCACCTCAGGCACCCTGGAACCGCACTAGAGAGATAATTTATTTGAAGGAAGGCAGAGAGGTTGGCCTGAGCGAGCGTGCTCTATAGCCTAAATAAATTGATGAAATCCTTTCTCTTGACGAAATAAAGTTGTTACCACCACCACCAGAGGAAGCACCTTAACGGCTGTAAGCGCGCGTGTCAAGCACGTGCCTCGCTCGATGATCGGCGGCCTCACTGCACGTGCTCTCGCGAGAAAAAGTTAACTTCGTCGCAACTTCTTCACTACGTTGCAGCACAGAAAAGACACCATCAAAACATGCGTCTGTACATCTGCATAAAGCAGAGCTTGGGCCCCTCTCTCTGCATGCATTCTATGGGGATGCTCACTGAGCTCGCTATGCAGCGATCAAATCTCACTGAGCTCGCTATGCAGCGATCAAATCTCACTGAGCTCACTATGCAGCAGCCAATCGAGCATCCTCTGCAGCTGGCTGTTACGGAATGGGTCTTTTCCTTACCCTTTCTGACGTGCGGCGGAGTGCTTGAAGCTTCTTGCTTCACCTCCGCCGCGGATTCGTCCGGAGTACCACTTGCTCCTGGATAAACCCAGTCCTTTTCTGCACCGCCCCCCCCCCCCCCCCCCTTGAAAAATAAAAAATCAGGCCAGCATAGCAGACCAAGGGACAGGAAGTGGAGTCACAGCGTCAGGCCGAATAACGCGGCGAAGAAGACTTCCTTCCGTCCTCGGACGCGTGGTGGTGCTAGTGGGACACATTGTTGCTAGTACCGCAGTGGACTAGCAAGAAGCACGTGAACGGCCAAGAAGACTCAATGCCGTACGCCGGTTAAGCTCTTTACTTCTCTTCTGAAATAACCTCCTATACATGTGCAAGCTTGTGTATTGGAACCTTTTGCGAAGCGTCGAATGACGGAAGTGTCGAGGTTCAGTGTTATTATATAGCATCCAGAAAGAAAACGAAACTGGCACATTGCCGTTTTTATAATCTACAGGTTGCTATGCGACATGATGCACGCCAAGGACAGTTGTAAGGTTGACAGTTATTCGCGTGTTCCATTCCTGCGTATGTGGCTTAATGGAAACTGGCGCGTAAGCACTTGCTTTCCCTTTTTTAAGCAAATCGTGGATATGCGACGTGACGCATGCACCAATCGTTTCAAGGCGTTAGTTGGCGTTGGCACAAGGAAAGTATGCGTGCGTCTGTGGTCTAATGGATGGAGCGGGGCCGTCCAGATTGCAACGGGCGGTTGTGCTGGGAGACCCTGGTTCGAAGACCAAACGATTTTCTTTTTTATTGAAGAACGCTCGAAACAAGACGAGACGACAACGTACTATCTCTAGGGTACGGCAATACCGCTAGATGGCAGCACAGCATCCACAGCTATATAAGGGCTCAATAAATAGTGTTGGGCACTTGCCCGCCCGGGAGAGTTCGCTGCTGCGTCATTCGCTCGCTCGACACGGTGTCAGAAGTCGACCAAAAAAGTTTACAGACCACGGGATCTCAGAAAACGCTAAATATCCGAGCAGCCTTTAAAAGTATCGAGTAAGACCGTACATCACAATGCTGTTCGCATATACCAGTAGAGGATAGAAATGGGAACACCAGGCTGCGTTTTGGGGCTGCGTAGATATTCAGGTTTCTGTCAGATCCCTTGGTCCGTAAACTTTTTGCTCGGTAGTACATACCGCAAAGGGCCTGGCATGAGGTGAGGAATGCCTCGCATTAGGAGAAAGTAAACTTGTAAAAGCGCGTTACAGACTGGGCCCTTATATAGGGGACGAAATAGGTAAAACGAACACCGCTCTACTTCCAACAGGCGTTTCTTGAAAGGTTAACAAGGATATATACCGGGAAGAAAACAAGATTGTATGCAGGCACAATTGATCGTTTTGTAGTGAACATGGTCAGTGCGCTTGCGCAAGGGATCAGAGTTGTTCGTTCTTTGTGGTGCCGCAGTCTTCTACCTCGGAATAGCGCCGTGTTTGTTTTACCCGTTTCCTCGCTTATGTCCTTTCTGTAACTTCGTTTTGCAAGTTTACTTTGAATTACCAACTCACCCACGTTCCCACCTTATATACATATATGGGAATGGGGAAATAGTTTTTCTCAGCAACCACTGCACTGATCTTGATAAGGTTTGGTTGCATTTAAAAGCCAGCGCTAGAAACTAGAAACTCTAGGATGCAGGTTATTTATTTAGAATGTCAACTGTTTAGGACAGTCTCGCAAGGGCCTCTCAGCTAAAGAATCTTAATGACATACAGATACTCGAAAATTTATTTTCGTGGTTATTTCATAACTATGTTCACACCCGCACTTCATTTTTGCCTCTGGAATCTCCTCCTCGATCTTCACGGCGCTTACATAATCATCTGTGATTTAACCGCATATACCGCAAAACTCAGTCATTCAATTCATCTGCATTACCTAAAGCCCTTAAACTCGGGTATGATCTTCCTAACAACTTAACCTCTTTTTCTCGCCCTGGAGAGCTCAAAGAACACCTCTGCCAGCATTTATCGCTTTAGTTTTGACCTAATTGCTGTTTTCAGTTGTTCTAAATGTTGTATTCTGTACTATTGTTTCACTTGTACTTGGTTATCACTTTTTGCGATTTTCGCGTTTGTTTTGTTTTTTATTCTCCGTGTTAATATGTTGTTTTTCTCAACTTTGTATTCCTTTTGTGTATTTGCTTTTTACCGCGTCTGTTGTACTGTTACTCTAGCTTATTATTTCTGTACTGTATTTCTATAGATACGCACCCTCACGAAATGCTCTTCGGGGCCTGTGAGGTATAAATGAACGAATAAATAAATAAATAAATAAATAAATAAATAAATAAATAAATAAATAAATAAATAAATAAATAAATAAATAAATAAATAAATAAATAAATACCTTCTGGAATAATGCGGAATTTCTCACCGCTCTGAATTATACCTCTAATTTGTTAATAAGACTGTCCCAAACCTTTCTTAAACATTCTAACAATGTCACGTAATGTGTAGATTAATTTATTACATCAGTCCATATGACATGCTCTAACAGATTGAGTGTACAGAACTGCGATATCTGTTTTTGGCGCACTGTTATGGGTTGGTAAACTTCGTGCTTCTTTCTCTCTCTCTCTCTCTCTCTCTCTCTATATATATATATATATATATATATATATATATATATATGTGTGAGTGTGTGTGTATGTGTGTAAGCGCGCGTGTGTGTGTGCGCGCGCACTGCGCTTTTTGAGACCCACCGGCCTGTGTGAACGCCTCTGTTCTTTTTTTTCCTCTCTTTCTTTTCCCTATTTCCAACTCCTATTTCTTCCACCCAATTACAGAGTAGCAAACCGGAATCTCGCATCTGGTTAACCTCTGTGCCTTTCCCCTTTCTCTCTCTCTGATAGTTGTAATTTTTTGGAAATTTTTTCAAAACATGTTGAGGTCTTAAATCAAGATTCTGTATCATAAGGTTGCTGGAGTTTACGTTTCGCACTAGAATGCAACAGATTTCATTTAAATCGCATCAGCGGTAGTTTCATCAAAGCATTTCGCAATTTTGCGCATACTTGAATAAAGAAATCGGAGTTTAGCCTGAGATAAAGCTTCCTGTTAATTTTCATCACAGATGGCGCCTAAAAGTCCCTGCGGCATAATCAGTACGTTGTTTCGACAAGACCAAGGAGGTTTAAAAATATTTAACAAATTAGCAATTAGTAGTATAAATTTTAAATTTATAAATTTTAAGCAATAAATATTTTATAAATGGTTGCCCTCCCATGCCCCTAAATTGCAATCACCAGGGCTTTCAAATCGCTACTCCTTTGCAGTGGGACGACACGCTGCTCAGCTCGGATCCTGACGTGCAAGTCTGAATCACGCAGGGGGCACAGACCGCAGCCAGGATCCCAGGACTTCTGGCCGCCGGACCACCAGTGGCCCCCACCAAGGGACGCTTTCGTTCCATCTTCATATGCTTCTAAATAAAAGCTTTTCTTACTCCTTGGGCAAGACCAACGTAAAAGTAGGGTTTTTATAGAGTGCAAAGGCACACCAGGCAGAGGAACGGCCGTCGCCCTAGCCATTATAAGCACGGAAGCGGACACGATGTTTAGTGACTTTAGACAGCCGTTCGAAACTTTGCAAAAGGAAGAGTTCACAAACACGCTAAACAAAATCCTAAAACGACAAAATTTGAACGCCAGACCCATTCAAATCATATGGGTTCCAGCCCACACGTCGCATCCTGTGAACGAGGCGGCCCACAACTTAGCCTGAGGTTTCGTCCACCGGAGTATATGCGAGCCGGTGCTGAGGTCGGCCAGAGAGACCTTGACCAGCTACCACGAAATTGCATTATATTATAGAAACAACAGAAGGACGCTCCCACCGCCGGACAAGAGCCTTAATAAACTTGAAGAAGTAGCCTGGCGGAAGCTACAAACTAACACGTTCCCAAACCCTATATATAATCCACGGCCGACCCAGGGGTTTACACCCCCGAATGTAAGCTCTGCGGGGCCGCAAAGGCAGACCTAAAGCACATTTTATTCGAATGCAACGGTCTAAAACCGAAGAGAGAATGGCAACTCTCCAACGAGGAAGAGTGGGAGGATGCGGTGTCCAGCTCGTGTACCCGGTGGTTCAACTGCAGGCCGTCAGCTGGGCATTGGAAATCGCCGAAAAACAGGACCTCACGACCATAACATACGGCACCGGAGCGCCTGATCAGACGGCCACCTCAGGCACCCTGGAACCGCACTAGAGAGATAATTTATTTGAAGGAAGGCAGAGAGGTTGGCCTGAGCGAGCGTGCTCTATAGCCTAAATAAATTGATGAAATCCTTTCTCTTGACGAAATAAAGTTGTTACCACCACCACCAGAGGAAGCACCTTAACGGCCGTAAGCGCGCGTGTCAAGCACGTGCCTCGCTCGATGATCGGCGGCCTCACTGCACGTGCTCTCGCGAGAAAAAGTTAACTTCGTCGCAACTTCTTCACTACGTTGCAGCACAGAAAAGACACCATCAAAACATGCGTCTGTACATCTGCATAAAGCAGAGCTTGGGCCCCTCTCTCTGCATGCATTCTATGGGGATGCTCACTGAGCTCGCTATGCAGCGATCAAATCTCACTGAGCTTACTATGCAGCAGCCAATCGAGCATCCTCTGCAGCTGGCTGTTACGGAATGGGTCTTTTCCTTACCCTTTCTGACGTGCGGCGGAGTGCTTGAAGCTTCTTGCTTCACCTCCGCCGCGGATTCGTCCGGAGTACCACTTGCTCCTGGATAAACCCAGTCCTTTTCTGCACCGCACCCCCCCCCCCCCCCCCCCCTTGACAAATAAAAAATCAGGCCAGCACAGCAGACCAAGGGACAGGAAGTGGAGTCACAGCGTCAGGCCGAATAACGCGGCCAAGACTTCCTTCCGTCCTCGGACGCGTGGTGGTGCTAGTGGGACACATTGTTGCTAGTACCGCAGTGGACTAGCAAGAAGCACGTGAACGGCCAAGAAGACTCAATGCCGTACGCCGGTTAAGCTCTTTACTTCTCTTCTGAAATAACCTCCTATACATGTGCAAGCTTGTGTATTGGAACCTTTTGCGAAGCGTCGAATGACGGCAGTGTCGTGGTTCAGTGTTATTATATAGCATCCAGAAAGTTGTTTCAGGGCATAACTTAGTAATGGCCTTTCTCTTCAAGCGTTAAGGGAGCGGATTTTTTTTTTTTTTTTTTTTGTGAATGTTACTGCAATCGTTTTTCTCACCGGGAAAAAGCCTGCACGCAAAACACGTGCGCTGAAGAAAGCGTTTGCACCGATATTATGAGACCTAGAAGTCTGAAAACATTGCTGCACAAATTCAGGAGACGTTGTGTGTCATCAAGTAGGCAAATTATATATACGCGCGTTAATTGAGGGATTCACAAAATATGTTGATCTCGCCAATTGCTAAAAGCCCTCACCGAGATGTTTGAGACGACTGGTAGCTCTACCAGTTTCAAGATATTAATTTTCAATGTGTCCGACGAAATGCACTGGCGTTCCAGTTACTTTTTGCTTCCTGCCTGAAATCGCGTTTTCTGTAAGAAGTGGAACAACAGTGCATTTTTACCGCAACTTTGACGGCGCATATCTCGAACTCAGTGCCATCCTCAGAATTCGTTCCAAGTCGATATGCCTTGCAAACTTACCAGCTACAATTCGTAGATTGAAATATATGTCGCAGTTAATTTAATTAAAATATTAATTAGCATAGCTGTGTTAATTATTCATTTAAGAAATTTGATTTCTCATTGAAGTTTTGGCCGCATCAACGATTAATTTAGATGAAGAGTTAGAATTGTGCTATTTGCTGCAGGCAATTTTGAAAATGTTGGTGCAGTTAAAGAAGACAACCTATACGTGCTACCGTTCTACACTATGTGGACCACAACACCAACTATAGTGCTCTAATTAAGAGAGCAATATCATTAACTTGCGGAGAAAGGACACAACGTCATTTGCTAGTGGCTTCAAGACCATTGTGGCCTCGCGGGCAACGAACATGCCAATGACGCTGTTGAGAGTTCTCACGAAGATGGCATGCATGGAGCCGATTCCGCTGTCAAGAACAGGTGCAAAAACAAAGCTTTGCATGCTGCCGGATCTTGTCACACGATCCATGAGGAATACGCCAGGTTTCATCCCATCTGTCTGCATCACCTGAACCCTTCTTTCAGATTCATGTTTCAAGTTTATTTGAGTTTATCAAAATATTATTACATGACTACAATATGCAGAAAAGGGTCCCAAGGTCGGGCGAGCGTGCCGTGACCCTGTATACATAACTGATAGAAGAAAATTAAGAAGGAGCCGAAAAAAAAGCAAGAAAATGGACAACTAATCGAACGTAGAAATAGGTAAAAAATATAAGGACAGGCAAAACAATCAATTCAAGCAAAATACAAAGTGAGCCGAAGTAACAGTGCAAGTATAGAAAAATGTCTTATCTACAAAGTCAGAAATATAATCAAGAAATGGAAACTCCGATTAACAGTCAAAGTATGCAAGTCAAGTTACATAAACAACAATTAAACCGTATGTATTGTACGCACAGTACCCGGTATCTAGGCTGCCTCGACACGAGACAACTGTTCATTGCCGACTCCTGTTTGCTGCATCAGGTCATGTACGGATATTTTTGCTTGCGCATCGGAATGGCTGACAGTGCTGCCTGTGGCGATTGCGGCAGCCAGGAAACCATGGAACACGTACTCTGTCATTGTCCTCGCTACCGCATCCAGAGAGTCGCTCGCCTCGACGACCTGTCGCTTTCTGAGCAGGCGGCGATCTTGAAATGCCCGCTTATGCGGTCCTCACACCAGAAGGCGACGAAAGCGGTACCGAAGTTCCTCCGGTAAAGCGACCAAATTTAAATATTTTGACACCGTCGCGTTCTTTATTATGTATCTATGCGTGCGTGCGTGCGTGTGTTTTTCTTTTCTCGGCTTTTCTTTTAAATCATTCTGCTTCGACATTGCAAGGTAGCAAACTAGATGTTCCGGTGAACCTCGATGCCTTTCGCATCTCATTCACCCTTTCTCTTTTCACAATGTTTATGTTTTTTGTATATTTGTATAACAATAGATTTGACAGTAAAGCTCGTTATGCTCCCCTGCTCGTCCTACTTCAGTGGTTCTCGCTGTAATGCCGCGATTATGGCGATAAGAACGCGTGCAAGAGCGTGCCTTGTGCCAACCATCTAGAGGATTTTTGTCGACAAATATAGGCCCTTTTTTGATATCTTGCATGGGAAGCCATGCCGCAATACCACAATCCACAATTTATTTTTTAAAACTAACAAATACACGCATTCTCTTATTTTGTGCTAAAAATAAACATCGCTTTATTGGAAGCCTATGCAAAACACAGAGAAATGGTGTATCCGACATAATCACGGATAAGCGGGATAGAAAGGACTGACGGTTGGAGCACAGCGGGAGGCCCTGAATTCGGTACCAAAATTAGTAGCGTTAGTTTTGGTACCGATCCTAAATCGTCGCCCAGTGACAAACCGAAATCGACGTGTGTTAGTGCATATAGTATAATCTAGCCACTGGATAGAGAGTCACCATGGAAAAAATGAAGCCGAGCTAATAATAACCACAAAACTTCACACCTTAAATTACAGAATGCCATGTTCCCTACTCGCTACAGGGTCGACTGTCCGTGGTGCGGCGGCATACCAACACTACAACACATTACATGGGATTGTGAATCACACCCGTTTGATAAAACACACCACACAATGGAGCAATGGGAGGCACAGCTAACCAGCTCAGACCTGATGGGACAACAGTCCTTCATAGAACAGGTCAAGCGGGCGGCCGAGGCCAGTGGGGCCCTGGACTAAAGGGGCTCCGATCATTCCACCAAAATGCTTTTGATCAATAAACGTTTACTTGTTCTTCTTCTTCACATCTCTATGTGGATTTTGCAATAGCGATCTATATATGTATAGTCTTTTTTCATAGAGTGTGTGCTGTTGCTATGATCAACCCCTAAATTGTAAGGTGCCTCGGTGGCCTCATTAAGATTTAGAGGCTTAAGTGTTGTATGTTCTTTTTATTAATAAATGCTCATGGTACTCACTTTTGCTAACTTTATTCAAGACTTCGTGGTGTAAATGTGATGCGTGTTGTCGAAGAATATCGCGTAGGCTATCGGCAGTTGGAACCATTCCATTCCTCCTTAAACTCCCGTAGATCAGCGAAAGATTGTTGCCACAGGCTGGAAAAGAATATGAGGAAATATGATGTTCCGCTAATTGTAAACAAGCAGTATTAATGCCTTCATAAAATCGCTCACGAGCGTATACCTTTATATTAATGTTCCTTAATATCCTCGTAGGTTTCGTCTGCCACGCGCACATCAAAGCGCTTTCTTGGAATGAAGCCTGAACCTGCCTTGACCTTAACGATGTTATTTTCATGGAGGCGCGGTCGCCTTGCGATTACTTCAGCTTCGTCTTGCTCATTTGGCCGGGTCTCACCACTGCGACGCGCGAAACCCGGCGGCGACCAGCTCAAACTGCTAACGATTTTCTCGGGCGTGGGACGACTGCGTGTGCGAGCAGCTTTCTGTGACCGAGACGCTATGATAGCCCCATAGTTAATAAGTCTACCGAAACTTTTCCTCCGTGCGGAAGGTCCGGGGCTTCGCTTCGCGAATGTCGGGGCTTCGCGCGAAGCCACCCTTTCGCACCGTAATGACTTCCGTCGCGCGCAGTTTGCGTTATGCTCGTTGCGACAGCGGGAACCGCCCGCATTTTTTATCAGGCTGTGCCAGGGAACATGAGTGGTTTTCGAAATGGATTCAAGAGTAACAGAGCAAAACGATGGAGACTTTATAGCGCAAGATAAAAGAACGCTTGCCCATTTAGCAGAACACGATAAAAGTGGGGTAGAATAAAGCATTTAATTTCAGTGGCTGTTTCACGCTGTCAATATGTTTTGCACGATGCCAGTCATGTCTCGTAAAGGTAACTTAATTATTTATTTCGTCGATCAATCTCCGTTGCTCTAACTGCACTTACTTTATTCTTTACGTGCCCGGGAACTCTTTAATTGTTACTTCAAAGCTGAACTAGAATATGTGAAAATGGCGTCATTAAAGAGCCCTGTTTGGCATCCTGCCTAGCGAAAACGTTGGATCACTACCACGACTGCAAATTTCACGCCCCGATTCAGTGTCACTAAAAATAAAGAGAAAAACCTCCTGGCTAATTTCACACCAAGCCATCTATGGCATGTTTTAACACAAAAGTGTTGGGCTTGGCGCTGCGGATGACCTTTCTGTCGATGACCTTGTACAGGCAAAAAACGTGGATACGAAACTCGAGCCATCACTGCCGTCTGCCGAGCAAGAAAAGTAGGAGATTCGGTTGCACCGCGTGCTTGAGCTTGAAATGCGAGCTCGAGGACCGCGACTATGGATTGCGCAGTCTGCTCCATCTCTTCTAGAGAAAGGTTTCGAAACAGAAGCTTCACTCGTGAGAGTTAAGAGATTCAGTGAGAAAAAAAAATTATGCCACGAATTTAGAATAACCGGAGCATAGAGCAGCTCGATCCATGCGAAATAAGCAAGTAAGATTGTATTACATCACACCAGAAAAAAAAAAGAGATTTATTTCACTAAACAGGAGGAGCATTTACATGTCCCATATAATCACGGTGCGGTGCGGTGACAAAAAAAAAAAAAAAAAAAAAGAAGAAAAAGGAAAAAGAAACGGTGAAAAAAAAAAAGAATGAAAAAAAAAAAAAAAAAAAAAAACGTTGTGGCGCTTTAACCTTACAAATGCCCCACACAATTATGCTATACGATGTCGTACTCATATTTGAAGACTGCATCAATCCCACATAACTTCTTTCGTGTTTTCTGCTTTCCAATTTCTTGTACTTGCGAACAAATGCTAATTGATAGCACTGAATTCCCAGCCGTCAATTCGGTGTAGGAACTTTGCCCGCAACTCTACATTAAGCGATTACATATACAATCATGACACTATAAATGTCGATGGAAAAATGAACAACTTCATTTTTTTTCATTAAACGCGTGGACGCAGATATCCATGACCTCGCTCCCTGGTCCGGCAGATTTCCAGCATTTCTCTTTCATGCACGCTTTTTTCGTTGCCTACGACGGCCGATTTATTAAAGATCGGGCGAGTGGCATCCAAGTTACATGCGGTGCAGTGCGTCTCAAGGAAGTCGAGTGCTCATGAGCCTATCTGTGAGACAATGGCCCGTTTGCACATTGTACACATGACCACAGTTTAAGCGGAATCTTGTGTACTCCTTGGGTGGTATTTGTCTGGATATCGATTTCCACACACCAAATGTTTCTTTTCTAACGAACAACTGTAAATGCCCTTTCTCGTTAGGCATAAAAAATGTTCACCAACAGGCTGTCATGACGTCTCTCGAAGAAGGTCGTCATTTACGAACAGCTATTAATGCCGCACTCACCGCTAATGTTGCCCAGCTGTCTCCCATCCGAATTATTATTCATGTCGTCACGATGATTATAAAAGGAAATGTAAAAAGCAGAAGAAAAGAAGGCACTCCAACTGGTATCGAGTCTCGAGACCATCTCCTGCGAAGAAAGTTGCGCAGAACTCCCTTAATATTTTGTGGCTGCTCACTTACGGCTAACGATCTCGAAATCTTGGAAGCAGCTGCTAAAATGATCTTTACACGACGTCGTGTCTACGACAGATCCATATGAGGTTGTGGGTAGTCACATGAATATAGCGCATTAAAACTTCTTCGTCTGGCGTCTACTTCCATGTCCGTCGTGTTTTTACCTACTTGATCTTCAGTATATTCCGTCCGACCTTCCACGACGTGACTGCACCCCTCTAGTCCGTCAATGGCTTTTAGTAACATTTTCAAATGTGTACGCAGAATGGCTAATTGCCCACTTTGTGACTTCTGCGGGTGCAATGAAACAATCGCGCACCTTCTTTGTGAGTGCTCTCGTTTCAACCCACAAAGAGCAGCCCTCCCAGCCAGCGCTAGACGAACTGGACGAGCGCCCAATAACGGAGAACAACATCCTTGGAAACTGACCTACAGGAACGTCAGCGCGAGCCGCTATGAAGGCACTGCTGCGTTTTTTAAAAGATACCGGACTTTGTGACAAATTGTGACCGTACACTGTATAACATAGGATTAGGACGTTGACACTGTGTAAAACTAGGAACGCCTTCGCAGACTGCGTGACAGTGCCCACATTGACAGCGCCCACAATTTGTTACATTGTTTACAAGGGGTTTGCAAAAGTCCTACTCACATGTGAGTGGTATACTTGAGAGCCATAGTCTAATACATAAATTTTGTCCGCCTTAGACGTACTATTAGATGTAATTAACAGAATTGTGATTCCATTTTTCATTGCTGAGTTACACTGACGAGATAGCTTCGTTTTATGAATTTGTGATTTTCAACAATATTTATTAAAATATTGACGGCCTAAATCGAAAATTCGCTACCAGAGTTCACTAGATTTTAACTTTTTCTGTTAAATGCAATAAACCTAATCAAATTTGGTGCAGTGGTTGCCGAGAAAAACGATTTCTCCTTTCCCTTGTATTGAGATAGGAACCACCGAGCTAAAGCTTCCTTTTTAACCCAACCCTATACCGACCTACTTCGCCAGGATGCACACTGCCACTTGAGCAGAAAACAAATGACGCGTGTCAAAAGGCGGCAGATCCTTTCGGAGCGCTGCTGCCGGTCGAACTCGGAACTGGAATTGCTTCAGTGCCGACGCAAATCGACAGCCGGTGCTGCACGCACGCTGCACCGTGCAAGAAACCGCAGGTTTGTCTGGCCGCGCACATACTGCAGGATGTTATTACCCCGGCTCCCTTTCGTGCCCGATCGCGTTTGCGTATTCGCGAGAAACAATGTCATGCGCGAGTAGACGCCGTCGTGAGCCCCTTACTTTATCTATATTTTCTTTTTTATTTTTACGCTTAGAAAAGATTACGATTGCGCAAAGCCCGTGTTTGACGGGAAATCGAATAATACAATGAAACGTCTGGGCGCGTCACGCACAAAAAAACGATGACGAAACAGGAATCTCCCTAAATATCGGCTCTGTCGTTCCGTGTTTGTAGGTGATAGAAACGATTAGGTGGAGAAAGCGAGGGAGTTGTTGGAAGCAGTAAACCTCCACCCTAAATGATAGTACAAAGAAAGAAAGAAGGAAGGAAAGAGGAAAATTCGGGGAGACCTAAGCAACGTTAAACAGCTATACATCATTGACAAATAAAAGCTCTTTATAGAATTTGTTGATACGTCATGATTTTATATATATATATATATATATATATATATATGAAATGATAAAGTATTCAATAGATTGGATATGCCTCTATGAAACTTCACTCAAAAAATTTCTATCGCCGACGGACCCAATGTGGTTGGGTGAAGTAATTACTCCGGCCCTTACAGGGTGCGTTTACGGTGACATGTCCTCCTCTACGATAACGAGACATTCAGCCGCCGGCCTGTCTGAATAGGGGCTACGCAGCTGTTATTTTGTCGCGTTTCTTCTTTCACCGCGTAGCTTTTTAAAATCTGTTCAGCGCACTGAACAATCCACTGCACCAGTGCACTGCAGCCTCTATTGCATTTAGTGCATCTTTGGTTCATGTATTGTGGTCGTAAAATGGATACATTAGATTGCGTTCGTTTGCGTCACGTGGTCTATAATCAGATTTTGTTCTTCGCCTAGATGCCATGAGAGGGAGCTCACGGCATCTTGGTGGGAGCCACCCATCTGCTGGTTGTAAAGTGGTTGTTGCAAAAACAGACAGACCAGGCACGTCCTTAACCGAACTCACTACTCGCTAAGAAAAAAAAAAAAAAAATAGGGCATACAAAAGCGGGGGGGGGGGGGGGGATACCTAAACTGCGGTGTCAAAACCCCGAAATGCTTCGAAAGCGGCATCTGTACATTATAAAATTAAGCACAAGCAGTGCAAACTTGGTATTCTATAGCCATACTTATTGCGCCGTGCGGGGCTTATGCGCGGTGGCACCACCGCATTAGCTCCGGGCTACTATATAAAAAGCAAAAAAAAAAAAAAAAAACATTACAAGTGGTTTCTAAAGCCCATTCGCAGGCCACCCGCGAATTCACGGCTTACGATGTCGAAAGTCGTGGTATTTTGGTATGGTCTACGAACAGCCCGCGGACAATGCGCAGAACATCTGCAGATTGGCAGTAAACCGATCGCAAACTATCTTCAGATGCACCGCCAATGAAGTTCGGTAGCAATTCTCCGTAAACGTCTTGACAAGGGCTCACTGTGCTCGTATCCAGTACGTGCCCTCAACAGTGTACGTTCATTCAACGGTCATTGGATCCAGCCAGGTCAAGATTTGTCGAGCTGACATCTTCGTAAATCTTAGACACAAAGGTCACAGACAGATGCATGGAGGTATAGGCAATGGAACGTGTCAGAGACAACTCCTGTGGTCGAAGAGTTGGCTCCGTGCTGAGGTTTCCCTTATTCGCCAACATTTAAGAAATAAAAGCCTGCTTGCACTCAATAGCCAGCACTTTCTGCCACAGTCCGCTATCTGCTGTAATGCGATGACTATAGTTTTAGTGATGACGGTTTAGATATACTACCCCTGTGCTTTGGGCACAACGACTGTCTCTCTCGAGGCCGACACTTGAACTCGAGCGAAATAGTTATAGCGTCTGCCATAACTGTCTTCCGGCGTTCATCCAAGCTTTTAATTTCTTCATGTTGATATTTCATACCCGTCAGAAATGACAACATTGCGTCGGCACCAGTCAACAGCCCTCGCAATGCTATGTTCTCATTAGACATTTTGATTTTCCAGTACATTCCTCTGGTAAGACAGAGGGACTCCAGCCCGTAAGGCTAAGCTGTTATTGCCAAATATTTTTGTCAAGGTGACTGGATGCGCCATCATTAGTTACTTGAACTAGATTGTTTATTATTGGCTGATCAGCTGTGAGACCCGCTATGGATGTAGGCAGACTGGCACGCTAATTACACTCCCTCTCTCGGGCTGTCAAGACCCTCAGAGGCGCGCCGAACAATATTGTAAATAAGTACGGTATAGGGACCTCACGCGAGAGTAGCACTGCTTTACAAAGTCACTGTCCCTATCTTGGGCTGAGCCCATGCCAAGGATTCTCCTTACAGGGGAAAAAATTAAAAGTTCTTGCCAGGGATCCCATCAGCGTCCGAAAGCTGAATTGCACTGCTTCCGCCCCCCACCAATCTTAACTATTCACGCGACTTATATGAAAATGATTCATATGGGTTTCGGAGTGTCACCAAGGCGAAGACGGCGATACGTTCCGTAGCACCACGTGGAAAATATAATTCCATCTCGTTAGCCTCTCCCTGATGGTCATAAAACGAGTGCGATTTCTAGGTAGATAGGTTTAAAACTGGCGCTGTTATGTGAAACCATTGGAAGCAACACGCTTCTGCTACACCATTCCACTTTTATTAAAAAGTGAAGTCTCACATCGGCACTATAACACCATGAAAAACTACAAGTTCCTTAACAAACAAACAATATTCACTAATCATTTGAACCCAGGATTATCCGAGATCACCAAAAGGTTGCCCATGGCAATAAACGCCTTCTATTCAAGCCCTGAAAAGAAACAGCGATCCAAATGCGAACGGACAACGGGTGCATGCCAGATATTCTCAATATGTCCCGTAGCTTATTCCTTTGTTGGACATACAGTGAATAGTCCGACAGCACCGTGTATTACGTTTTCATCCTCTCCGCCACATGCGTAAGACGGCGAACTTTCATTGAGTCGTTTAAAAGTATAAAATGCTTTGCGTAAGCGACATCGCGGCGAAGACGATGCAACAAAGGGATTTCTCCGTGCCATTGGATGAGACATGGTGAGTGAGAAGGAGCGAGGGGGCAGGTGGGAGAGCAGAGGACGAGAACACGGGCCTCGCACGCTCCACCGGCTCCCATCGTGGACGCTTACTCTTGAATGAAGACTGCCTTGTGGTGCTCGATACAGGTGACCCTCCGGCAGGGAGATTCCTGGCGTAGGCTCTCGCCGGCTGGAATGGTGATGTTCTCGAAAAGGCACGAACCTGTTCGCGTCGCGGGCGTGGGAAGACGCAATCAATGCGGAGCCGGAGAGAAACGCCCCAGCTTGAAACCTGAGCGCCGTCTATTCGACGTGATGTACGAGCGAGATCCGGATAAGTGCTTGTGTGTAGGCGTGGAAAATGGTGCGATTCGGTGTTTGCACAACCGCAGCCTTTGGAATTTAATGGGTGCTCCCAAGACGTGCTCGGCACGCACTGAAAGAGTCTCGCACAACTCCAGGCAACATTGAAAAGAACGTAGAAAAGCTTTCTTGCGCTATGAATTCTAAAGTCGCGTGTCTATACTACCAACGCGTAATATTTAGAGGTAGTGTGCGAAAAGAAAAGGAAACGTATTAGCGTGTTCGGAGTTCCTGAACGGCATTAAAATAGCACGTATAGCTGGGCACAAAGTACCGTAAATGGTTCTATTACCATTTCAGCGTCTCAAATGTGGCAGTGCCTGTGCAGCGTAAATAAAAAGGTTCACAAAGAAGGCCCTTTTGTTGATGTTTTATTCTCTGTACACACATGGAGCAGACGACATGACGTTGCTGCTCAGAAATGCACATTAACATCAAACTCTTTTAAACAACTGAATATATGAAAGCTTCTGTCTGCTTAGTTTCAAAGATTAAGAAATGCTCGGTAACATACTCAACGTTTATGTTAGCGGGACCCGCTACGAATAACTTCAAGTGGTCCTTTCTTAAGCATACTGAAATTGCGGATAAACATATATAGCTTAAGGCGCACTACGAGTAAGAAGCAACAGTATTATATAAATGGCAGCCACAATGCGGAAACTTCATTGAGGTTCTGTTGGGACTGGCCGCTTGAACTGGCGTGCTAAATTCAGAATTTTCTTAATAGCATAGGAACACAGCGCATACTTTAGCTTTGCGTTCGCAAAATTGAATTAATTTCAACATTGTCAAAAAAGCCCCTTCAGTTTCACCAAGGCGAGGAATTAAACAGCGCGGAATACAGGTGTCATCTGCTCTGTCTGCTTCATACTAGCTTTTGAACCGCTCTCAACAATCCCTCAACACTACCATGGCTTGTTCTTTGTAAAGCAGCGTCCTCACTTTTGCGTTTGTTTTTTCACCACACATCGAATTAAAGCTCAGCGTAACACCAGGAGCAAGTTTGCGGTTAAAACTCTTGTACCAACTATTTAATAACAAAACTGGAATTGAAAGCAAAAGTAACTTAAAATAGCCAAATTATATATCTGGACGGACTGACCACAGATACAAAATTAGGGAATACAGGGCCAGGACGAACCGGTACGCAAATTCGTTTTTTTTTTTTGTAAAATCTATCGCTCAGTGTAATCGACTGACGTCTGAGCAAGTGTGCAGTGAGAATAAAGATGTATTTTTTGCAAGCTTGTAACCTCCCTGCTGTAACGCCTTCGGGCTAAGCGGAGAAATGTATGAATAAAGAACACTACTTGCTGCCGCAATACTCCGCAACGCTCCGTGCTTATAACTATACACAAGAAAATAAAGGAGTTGTTTAAACGGCTGTTCTTCACCTTGACTCTATGATGTCCAATGATACTCAACAGCAAAAACTCAATGATATTTTTTTTTTCGCGCCCCTATACATACCACAAAATATACGCTGTCATTTGATGGCTAAGAGAAATAGTAACGCATTTCAAATACTTAGCATGGGTGACGGCATAATCTGTGTTTTACGGACTGTTTGCGATCACGTCTAAAACTCGGGACCCACGTATACGAGCGTGCGTGCCTGTCTCGAGACTTGGTAGGCAAGGAGCACGTTGCCACCGATGTAGAGGAAAGGATAGTAATGAATTTTAAGGAAAGAGTTGATTGCATTGGGGAACGCTAAAAAGACAGACAAACTCCTTTCTGAGAATTTCACTCGCGCAAAATAAAGTATGGCTGCTCGAAAGAAAGAACTGTATGACCTCTCTAAAAGGAAGGAAAATTTTGTTTGTCTGATAGAATTGTGATATTTTACGGCAGATCAAGATGTAAAACAAAAAGGATTTGGGCCTAAAGGATTAATTACCACGACGACGCAGCACTTAGGAGAAAAAGGTAGGCTGCAAGGAAAGTAAGAAGTAAAGTATAAACAATGCACATTTTCTTGAGTAAAACTCAAGAAAAAGTACAAACAAAGGCCGCGCGCGCATAAATCAAACGCGTCTCGTTTCCTGTCTCGTTATCAATTCGGTCAGAGGGCCAACAATATCGCCGGCGCCGTGGCGAAAAGCGCGCGACTACTCCGATTCAAGGACGCCAGACGGCGTGGTGTGGCGCGTATATTGGGAAAAGTCTCGGTCGCGCACGCCGGCCGGACGGCGTGCTCGGCCGATCTCTTACCGTTGACAAGCTGCATCCCCATATCGGCGCGATAGCCCGTCCCGACGCTCCAGCAGTGGCCCACGGCCAACATTGCGGCCAGGGCGAGGGCTGGCACCGACTTTGGCATCGCGCGTGGACACCGGCTCACTGTGCACGCCGCCAGCAACCGCGACGGATCACGACTCCGAAGGTGCTCACAAGCGGAGCGCAGAGCGAGGGCGCGGCCTTATCACGAGGGATGCCGAGCTCTCCAAAGTGGCGTCAAGGGGCTGCCTTCCGCTCTCCTCAAGGCCGCCTGTGTCACCCGGCTGAGGACGCGCTTCGGGTGGCTCCGTTCCAGCGGCCGAGACACGCGCTCGGCTACTTTATGGGTATCGCGCGGCGGCACGCTCGACGTCGCATGCGACAGCTCATCGCGCGACCGTCGGCTCATTGCCATGCATCTGGTGCGCCGCGCCGGACGTTTCTTCGTTAGCGTATATAGGCGCCGCAATGGCCGACCAATTAACGTGTTCCGCATGGCACTGTTTTCCACGTCAGGCTGAGGGTGCACTTTCCATTGTGCCTGCATTGGAAAGGAGACGGAAAAGGCGGTACGAAAGGGAAATCGTGCGGATGCTTGACTGGATGCGTGGCGCAAACTTGACTCGAATGTGTGAGGGCGCGAGACGCGGCGGGAGGAATACCAATGCCCGTCGCCTGGCCGCGTGCGCGTGTCTGTGCATCATTCCGGTCTATTTACAAGCGTGAACGGAGCGAAATGACTCACGTCTCTCTCTCTCTCTCTCTCTCTCTCTCTCTTTAAATGCTAGGCTAGAACAGAACATTTTTGCTGAGTATGTTCTGGTTCTTATAACTCTCTAACCTTGGTGCCAGTCGTTGGCTTTAGTTGTGTTCGGAGGCAAACGTATTATGATGAGGTTGGAAAGGGATTTTTTCATGTACAGTGGGTGATAAAAGAACTTTGACAGAAGGAGTATTAGTGACAGGACGAAGATAAAAACAACAGGCTGTAGGTTTCATCGAGTAAGCAATGCAAGTCTATATTGTGCAACTTCTCATCGACATATCACTTTCGGGCAGCAATCTGGATAGTAAGATCTTCCCTGCTTGAGCTCGCATCCTGGCCGAAGTTCAGGCAGTGGCCCGCACCTGGGAGAAGACAACAACATTGTATAAATATATTTTCGTTCAGGAAGATATGGTAACTCTTTACTGATTTATACTGCGGCACACAGCTTTATCTAATAAATTGTGAGCTCTTGAGCCGTTATAATAAAAATAGCTCCAAAAGCAAGGCACTGGTTAGCAGCGGTAAAAGTAAGTTCAAAGGGTACATTTCAGACATGGGCTTTAACTTTGTTTAAAATTTATGCAACAGGGGAACGTTTTGCTGCAGCCGTATTCGTGGCACATTTCGTTATAAATAAATGGAAGCCTTGCAGTAATTGGTTAAAGGCATTTTTTCGTTTGATTAGCGGCGTATAGTGGTCGCAGTGCGACTTTAATGTTTACGGTATTGTATACCCGCCGTGGTGGCTCAGTGGCTGGGGCGCTGTGCTTCTGAAGAGGTGGTCGCGGGTTCGACTTTTGGCTGCGGCAGCCGCGTTCTGATGGGGGTGGAATGCCAAACCGCTTGTGTGCCAAGCTATGGATGCCGGTTAAAGAAGCTCAGGTATTAAAAATTAGTCCGGAACTCTCCACTACGGCATCTCTGATAACCAACAGTGCATTTTCTGCGTCGTTAGACCTAATTTTCTGATTAAGGTATTTCCACGTCAAAGACAAATAAATAGAGATTATGGGGCCTTTGCCACCGGCCGGAAACTGGTAAAGTTCAATCTCTAAAAGCACCACTGCTTCGCAGGACAGCCATTGCGCTGATTGACGGTGCCCAAGCGAGACTTCATCCAGGACTGAAATCTGAAAAATTAAACAGCACCGATGGCGCAATGTGGACACGCAGGAAAGAAAAAAGAATCTAAAGCGGGCATTTGCGATACGTATACAAAACAGGAAGGTCACGTGGACGTGTTACAGTTTGTAAAGAAATGGAGCGAAGGGAAGCGCTACAGATAAGTATGACGTGGCATCTTGTAGTTTTCATTTCCCGGCATTTTTTTTTTTTTTTCGGGCAAGCAGACGAAGTCCGCTGGCAGCGTCCGTCCTCGCCAAAGTCACAAGCTCTCTGGGGTTTTTCAAGTGCCTTCAATTGCCGATTGCATAAGCTGGGCCCCTTGCTGCGCCTACAACTGCCATCTAGCCTTTCTCGCGGCGAAACAACCTTGCTGTGCCGCTTGTGGCTGGGAGTGGCGTTCACCAACGCTTACTCCTATAGTATGGGAATGGCCGATAGTCCGATGGGCGACTCGTGTAGGTGCGAGGAAACCATTGTGTACCTGTCCTCGCTACGACGTACAACGCCTCTCTCTCCGGACAACTTTAAACCAACTCCACTCGAGACCGTTCTCTGAGTCAAATATACTCGGACCGTGGACACATCCGTCACTGGCACAAAAAGCGATTCGTGCACTTGTACACTACTTGAAGTGCACCGGTTCTAGAGAGCGCTTATGGTATCCCTGTGCATCATCCCACGTGCGTTCAGTACTCACTCGCTTCCTCGTTTCCTCTTCTATTCCCCAGTTTCCTTACCCCCAGTGTAGGGTAGCAGACCGAGCGTCGGGTTGACCTCCCTGCCATTCCTCTCTTTGCTTTCTCTCTCTCTCGCCCTGCATTTCACACGTCCACACTGGCTTGATATGACCCGGAAATGCGTATTGAGTGGGGACTGTTGAGCAGATGGCGAATCACTGCGAATACTTAGACTGCAAGTAGTAGTGCGTGCAACCGTGCGAGTTTTACAATGCATAATATTCTGGCTATATAGCTATCAGCGTCGACTTTACACTTTTGCTTATGTAATTTTGCTTATTATTTTTTTTATGTCTAATGCAATACACTTTAATTAAGCAGCAACCACGTGTTGACGATTATTGAAGGCGCTAGACATATGCTGCCTTTCTCGCATTGTAAATATAGAAACGATGTACTACTGCAAATTAAGGGAAACCAAGAGCGAGCAGTTGCCGGACTTGCGCTGAAAGCTTCCTAGAAAATGAGCAAATGAACACTGAAAGTATGCGTCAACAAAGAATAAGAACGGTGCCAAATTGCCTTTTCCTCCGAAAACTTCCAGGCACTGTTCAATACTAGACACAAAAGAATGTGAACCAGACATAAGCCAACTAAGATTTACAATCTCAAAGAAAAAAAGCAACAAGCTTTATTCAAACTGAGCAAAAAAGAATACAATAATATAAACCTGCGCTATTCTTTCTAAATAATGAAAAGGTTGCATCTGCAACTTCCATACTCGAACGCTGCCGAGTGTGCGCATGCAACTGCGTTGAAATCGTGCGCTCACCCTTCAATGGTGATTTCCCGCTTCCGGATGTCGCAGGAGATCTGCTGACAGGGTGTTCGTCTTCTCACGCGTCCATGGAAGATCTCCCGTCCGGCGTACACACACCGTCCTGCACAGAATAGAGGAGCCGGGGGAGAAGGTTAGGCCTTGCTTGCTTAGGTAGGGCTCTTCAAGTTCTGCAGAAATGTTATCTCGCAGAAATGATGCAGAGTATCTTGGTAAAATGTGCTTGAAGTCTATTAAGCCTCATGATAATAGAGGAGGAAGTCCCAGACTTCGAAACTGTCAGGGGGACCACCTATGAGGAACGCGCAAGCACGCACGCACATAACGCACACACATACAAAGAGAGAGAGAGAGAGAGAAAGGAAATAGTAACGTTCTGCATACTATGTATCTAGATGGCAGCACAATGTACAGCTCACACAGCCTGATAATTTAACATAAAATGCAAGAAGAAATTTAAGAAATACACATATCTGGGGGGAAGATGCATACAAGCGGCTCGAAAACAACATACATACAAATGAAGGAACTACAGTTTGTGTAGCGTACACGTTTGTGCCAACACAATGGTACAAATAATTAATAATAGCAATACAGTAATTATAAAATTGTAAGTAATAGTAATGCACACTCTTGAGAAAACAAAATTTCTACGAAGAAGTGGGAGACAGAAAAATCATAATTATGAAATTTTAGAATCACGGGTATGTGGCCCCCAATATGTGACTAAGATGCATTTGTAGAGTATTCTTTAGTGGAGGCAACGCAAGGCACTTTTGTATTAATTATTTCTCACTTTAGTTAAAGGAAAAATGTCGCTCTGCGAAAATCTTCTGTGCATAGAGAGACCATTAACCAGTGTTACACCGAAGAATATACGCCCCTAAAAGGGTTTAAAATTGAAACAGAAGTCAGAAGCCCTTCTTCTCGAAGCAGCTGCTTGTCCCGCCAGCGAGATGACGTCATACACACGTGGCGCTTCCGCGTCGTACGCACGGCGCCTGCAGAACACAAATAGCCAGCAGCAGCGAGAACACTTCGCAATTTCCTGTTGCCGACTTCTTCACTTTTTGCCGCTTGTTCTGCGTGTATATCCGGGCACATACCGAGCGGCACATCCCAAATGCGAGGAGGTTTCTTTTTTTTTTTTTTTTTGCCATGAATGTTCACGTACTCGGTACAATTGCACCTACCCAGGGACCCGGGTTGTCTGTTTGGGCACATACCCTGTGCCACATGCCCAATTGTATAATCATCAGAACAGCAGTAGCCAGCACCCCCAGAGGGGAGGGGGGGGGGGGTGATGGCAAAGAAAGCTCCACTTTAATAATAATAATAAAACAGAAGGAGCTGGTTGTGGATGACAAAAGAGAGAGTAGGCCCTTGGCTCCGATGTCGAGAAAGCAGGAGATGAACGTCGCTCGCGGTTGCTGGTCGAGGAACCGACGGAGAGCCTCTGTTGCAAATTATAGGCCCGTACTACACGTGATGTCAATACAATTCGCTCCCAAAAGAGTTACAAGTGGTTGAAAGAGGAGTACCGGGCATTCTGTGTTTCTAGTCTGACGTCGGCTGCTGTGCACTTAGTAAATAGTAATAAAAGCTTCTGGGCAACAAGACGAAGCTATCGTGCAGAATCCTGATGGAGGGGAAAGGGGGTTAAGCAACGAAAATAATGAAATAAATGAGGGTGTCTCTTCTTGCGGAGGTGCACGTGGAGTCTACGATCCGCTCACTGAGACCTGTCGACTTCAGGAACTGCAGTAGTGCACGTATCGCTTTCTGGTCTTGTTGAGACATGTGGCGTGACATGTTGCGTTGAGACATGTGGCGGTGCTTTTGTCACCGTGAATAACTTGATATAGAAGATAACTCACAGCACACGAATTTATTATGACGTGGTTTCTCTATGTCAGCGCAGCGATATTCAGTTACTGTCACTTGCCTAATGTGTCCGAAAAATAGTACTCGCACCTTGGTCCCGTGGCTGCAGTGGCGTTTTGTTGTTAGGTGCTAGGTCATGGGGTCTCGGCCGCACGTTAGCATTGAGATGAGAGCGAGCAGTGGGTACTCCGGGTGGTCAACATTAATAAGGACTCCTCCACTACGGCCCCTCTGATAGCCCCTGTAAGGCTTTGGGCTGTTAAACACAGTCAGTCAATCAATCAATCAGGAACAGTCTACCATGATTTACTGCCACCATCTTAAAGAAAATATGAATTCATGACGCTGGAAGCAGATGCCCTAATCGCCACATAGAGAATGCGTGATTACACTCAGTTAAACACAGTTTCATAGAAAACGCACCGCAGGTTCGTAGGCATATCACATAATCAAAAACTAGTCGCGCAGAGAGGGATAGTAAGCAGTCAGCGTGGGGGTGCCAGTGCTGCGTATAACTGGAAATATATGACGTCTCGGCACTGTAGCCTCAACGTTATTCTGCCGAGTTCCCGGGTTCAATGCCCCGCCACCACGTTTCGAAGGGCTCCGATATGCAAACACAGTCGTCTTTCTTCATGCATTTTGGCGATGCGTGTAACGTGCCAAACACCTCGGTGGCGTCTCTCATAACCGGTTTGCTGGTTTAGAGCCAAAGTTACATGCGATACTCGGCGGGCAGATGTGAGAGTGTATGTGGGAGAGAGCAAACTTGTGAGGAAGATATTCGAGCTCTATATTCGATCAAAAAAAAAAAAAAGATGGCTTGAGCAGGATGTTCGGTAAGCAGGGCTTATATAATGAGTCAAGAACTGTACTAAAGAAACGAATACCGAGGGACGGGAGCAGAAGTATTGAGCAAAGCAGAAATCTAGATTGAGGGAGGAAATAAGCGCGTCTGCTCACAGGTAATGTATGAGGTGGACAATGATGAGGAATGGACAGATAACGTACGGAGAGGTCCTTGTTCTGGATTCTAAATAAGTAGGGTGCAACCGATGACTTTGCCTGGCAGGAACAAAAATTTAAATATCCCTGATCATGTTTTTGAAATCAGGGCGAGTATATGTGGGCACATATTAAAATATTTTAAAAACCGCGCAGAAAAACAACACGCTTAAAGGAATACATGTGACCCGTGTGTGCCTCACGATTATATGAATTATAACCGTGACTTGAAAATGCTTACCACACCGCATAATAAACAAAATTATATATAAGCCGGCAGGCGCCTTTTGTGCAAATACTGCAGGACGAAGAGACTTGAAGTGAAGAGAAGGTAATGTTTATTTCCCACATCGTGTCGGGTGTCCTAAGCGAAAAGATGTCAGACATGTATAGAGTGTCAATATATACATATATATATATATATATATACAGGGTGTTTCAGCGAACACTTTCCAAAATTCGTAAAGGTTGCCTGTGGCAGACAGCACAATTCTAGTTCATGAGCTGGTCTACTCGAAGAGGCGGACATTACTTGCACAAGAAATTAAAATGCAAAATCGAATAATTAACAAAAGTTCGCCAAGTAAGTTTTTAACTAATTACCTGATGGTTTATATTGCAATTTACAAATTGTAGCCGTGGAGTTCGCAAGGCGGATCCACTTGGAACGAATTCTCGGGATGACACCAGTTTCGAGATATTAATTCCCGAACTTTGCAGAGAAATGCATTGGCGTTCCAGTTAGTTCCTTACCAAAACGTCGCTTTATGCAATGAAGCACAAAATTAACTGGAACGCCAATGCATTTCTCCGCAAAGTTCGGGAATTAATATTTCGAAACTGGTGTCATCCTTAGAATTATTTACAAGTGGATCCGCCTTGCGAACTCCACGGCTACAATTCTTAAATTGCAATATGAGCCATCAGGTAACTAGTTAAAAACTTAATTAGCGCATTTTTGTTAATTTGTCGATTATGCATTTCAATTGTTTGTGCAAGTAATGTCCGCCTCTTCGAGTAGACCAGCTCGTTAACTAGAATTGGGCTATCTGCCACAGACAACCTTAAATAAATTCTGAAAGTGTTCGCTGAAACACCCTGTATATATATTGACCAGTACAGGCAGGATTAGCTCTTAGATTGAATTTAGGAAAGATAAAAACGGATACGAGCTAATAGAATCCGATATAGTTGAAGATAATTGAAAGATGAATGAAATACAAGATCAAGGAAACAACAACAAAAAAAAAAAAAAAACCACGTCCGATATGCACATAGCGAATGAGCGCATGCACGCGGGAAACACAAAGTGCTCACAGTCACAATTGAATTAAAAAAAAAAACTAATATGCAATGTACGTAGTTCATACTGAACAAAGAGAAAACCTTATCCTTCATACGACCATGTGCATGGCTTTCGCATCTGTCAGCAATCAGATGAGAAACCTCAGGCCAGGCCCAAAAGAGGTTGTGTTCGCGGCTTAAACTGATACGCATGGCAAGCTTGTTGCCGTATTCTCGAGTGATTACATTTAGAATTACTTTGACATTGTAGTGATGAGAGTTCCAGCGCCATGCCTCACTGGGGCAACGGGCATCCCCTCCAATAGCTCAGGAGATACTCCAGCGTGCTCTGAAAGTTTTAGTCATGATTAAGATCGATCGAGAATGCTGACCCTGCATATCTACATGCATGCTCGCCGTGAACGCGAGGCTGGAGAACCGGAAATATGTTTATCTCCATCCATCGCCGCTGCTCTTGAGCTTCTCCCGACTCACCATTCTTGAGGTGCGCTCTCTTTCGCGACACTTCCACGGCCGCGGTCAGTGTAAGCAGCAGCGCGAGCACAAAGATACCAAAGGTTCCGGGCCGCATGTTCTCCGCTGCCGAGGCGTCGCGCTGTGGCAGTGCCGGATGCTGGGCGGTTCTTTATCGAGAACCTGCCCGGGCCCTTCCTTCGGGACCACGTGAGAGCTGCTTGCACCTGTCATTGGACGTCGGCGGCGGGCCCAACAGGCTGTCAATGACCCTCCCTGGCATGACGGGGACGCTGGGTGGCGGGTGCGAGGACTCATCTCAGCGCTCGACTTTTCAAGGCCACGGGGAAAGTGGACAACCGACAGCGCAATGGTTTCTCGTTCACCACGCGCCTCGATACTGCGTAGGCAGTGAACTCGCCCGACGGGCAAGCCCGCTGGTAACCCGCCGCGATGAGCGAGCGGTCTCACTGGTCCTACCGGGTTCCAACGACTCAGTCTCCTGGTCACTATTTCTTTTCTTTTTTTTTCGCAGGTTCTCATAGTAAGCTTGACCCCCGGCAGTCGCAGTGTTCCTGCCTCGCACTGCGAGCACTGGGCCCGGCGTTTCGGGTGGGATGCTGCTGCCGCGCGGCTGTTGTGGCTCCAGGCTCGATAAATGGCGGCGGTCGGGCCGAGTGAAATATTATGGGCTATAGAAGACAAGGCTCGGACTTCCCGGACAGTGCTCCTGGCGCGGGCAGCCTACTTATTACCCGGCGTTATTTCTCCAAGTGGAGTCTTGCGTTTCCTGGAAGGAGAATGATTGGTTCTTCGGGAAGCTACAGTGGTCTGTGCGGGTGTAAGGAGCATCGGCCCCCTCCCTCGGCCGGACAACCCTCGACGTGTTTCCAAGTTCATGAGCTGACCTGAGACCTTTATTCTAGCTGAGGCGTTTATAGCTCGTAACAAGCTCACTGTGTTGAGTGAAATCATTTTTACTGCGCCACAAGATAGGAGGTGGTGATCGAAATAAAGTCACGTATAGTTTCCTTTATTAGGGCTGGATGATTGATCGATTAACCTATCGATTAAACAATTAATCCTTTAATAGCGTATAATTTTACTGATCTATGCGATCAACCGGTTGAAGTCACGTGAGCAAAATCAGGCAAGCCTCAGTACCGACGTCCCCGCTTCACTTGCTCAAATGCGACGAAGGAAACCACAGGGTGAGGTATACAACCTTCAAACTAGGACCGTGTCTGTGGGTACGTCTTTGAGGCAAATGTGGGCAAATGACCTTACAAGTCCTAACCTCACCCCAGCCTTTAATAAGATTTTTTAATCTCGCTCACCTCACCGTGTGAGGTTGAGATTCTTTCAGGAGACCTTGCCTCAAACTTCAGCGGTTGCCATGACCTTCTCATTATTCAAGCTTGAGTACATTTGTCAACTTGACCTCATTTAATTCGTTTCCGGACTAGTGATGCAGGATGTAGTGCCTTTGTCGCGAGGAAACCATGATACAGTGAATTAAGCATAATGCTTCATGAAAAAAAAAAAAAAAAACAACAGCGACAACAACACCAACCACAACAAAAAAGTAGGTCCAACGCAATTTTATAACATATGTGACGCGAAGTATGTTTGATTTAGCAAGGCAGCAACGGTTACTGATGACGTGCGCACGGTCTCCTCGCTTGCAGCTGTTAACTCTTTATGTAGCGCGGATGAAGGCTTGTCGCGTAGTATGCGTAGGACACTTGTCGAGGGAAGAATGGTGATAAGTGCATGGGGTCAAAGAGAAGTATGACAGATATCGAAATACATTTAAGGATTCTATAGACTGTGTGAGAGTCACATACACATTCGAGGGGATTGGTCATGAATGGGCACATAACCAGTGGCACATAGACCGTGATCCAAGAATGGGTGTTACCTGAGGCTGTTATATTTAAATACAATTTCTGTTAGTCTTTGGAAAAACATCGATGGACAACTGATAGATTCAACTTAGTGAGGAAGACCGCTCAAGTCTGATGCCGCCCGGAAGAAAAATTAAGCTGAAAAAGTGGCAAGCGCCCGGGCCATTTAGACCGATCAAGGGGGGGGGGGGGGGGGGGGGCAATGGCTGATTTGGAATAAAAACATGTTGGAATACTTTTACCTTACCCTGCCCACGGGCCGTCGTCATTGCAGTTGTCGTCATACCTTTGTGAATCCATCTTCGTCATTCGTTCGTTGTCATGCGTGGGATCCGCATGTTCAAGGGCCACAACTTTGCGTTGAGCTAGGCGTTTCTCGGTAACAATATTTCCAACATGGTTGCGTGCTCTATACTTGGTATTTAAACAAGAACAAGATTCATCACAAACACCAATGAAAGCTTCGCTTAGACCTATTTACAGCACGTGAGATATCCAACTTTTTGTAGGACAAGTTGACATCAGCCCTGCACAAACGTATTTAGCCTGATTGGGTTTCATTACGCTGCACGCGATCCTGTGCTGTGATAGTGCGCGGTGATAGTGACTGGCTGTAAGTGCGTTCCCCCTGTGTGTAAGTGTATAAGTGCTCTCGGTATCTATGTCTCCACTTTATCTTTTTGCGTTCCCCCTTACCCAGTGTAGGGTAGCAAGCCTGATTTTCCGTTCCGGTTAACGTGCTGCCTTTCTTCTTTTATTGCGATAGCAATTATATGGACACTCCAAGCGGATTTCTGCCGTCGGCGTTGTCGTCACCGTCACCGTGAGGTTCCGTATAAATTCCAACGGCGATGAAATCGTTGCCGCGCACCGCATGCTGTATGTGCGAGTAAAAGCGCGCGAGGGACGCGTGCTTTCACGGAGAGCGAACGCACGGCGGAGAGCAAACGCGACTTCTTCCGTCGCGCGAGAGGCCATGGGGGGACGGCAGGGAGGGAGGGGAGGCGACGTTTAACTGCGGCACCAAATGCGTATTTATATAAAAACGTTGCGAGGCGAGAAGGTGGTAAAGACTTCCGACGCTGTTCGACGAGTGTCCCGTTCTGATCTCTTCGAAAACCTCCGAGCCGCCGACAGAGGCACCGGCAACAGTCACCAACGCCGCGGGCGTTCGGTACGAACGCGGGCAAAACTCCGACGGCGTCGACAACAGTTCTGCGCGTTGCTGGTGCTGCTGCATGTCCCAGTTTATACAGCTGATAAATCTACTATCCTTACTCCGTATTAGATCTGTACTAATTTGCTATCGCATTTGATGCTTCGCCTTTCGGGTGAAACTGTGACATTTTTTTTTGTCTCTGTATACCTACATGTTGACGTATTTCTATAGGTGTAAAAATTTACATAAGAAAACCTACTAAATACCGTCAGCTCCTTAGTTCAGGAGCAGCCGATATACACATAAGCTGCCGCAAAAAAGTGATCTCAAAGTTCGGCCTCACCGAGCATTCGATCTTACTCAACCTCAAACACACACACGTAGTTGAGACTTCACTCACACAATCTCTAGCATCTGCCAACCTCAACTTCACCTCATATTTTGAGGTTGAGGCCGACCTCATGATGTGAGGAGCTCGTGAGCTTGCCCCCGCTTTCTTTTCAAAGGTCAGGACAAAATCCATCGCAGCGCATTATTAAAGCCAACGGGACTAGTGGTGAACTTAACGGCAGCCGCGCTTATGGTACAGCCTGGGTGAGTTAAAGATATGCTTAATATATGTGCATTAAAGCAAGGTTTCGCTGACGTGATATTAAATAAAACTGTCCATTTAATTAGCATGGTTTGTTTTCGCCTCAAATTTCATGTGCAAATTTATTTTTGATTATTTTACCTGACATAGGTAAATCCCCAAATTCGTTGATCCACGTAAAAATCCACAAATCCGCTGGACTAGAATCACTAGAGAGAACAAGAGAGCGAACGCTTGACGTCACTTTCAAACGCCTGCTTAAACCTAGTTTTTCAGGCCTGTAGGCTGCGATTGAGGAAACGCGTCTAACTCTACTTGGAGTACAAAGCACAGTGCATTAGTGTAGAGAGAATGAGGAAATACTAGCACGCTACTGCGCACGAGAGAGGGTGAGGCAGAGAACGCTTCATGTTACACTCCCGACAGCCTTTGCGAGTGCGCGGAGGGCGCGACAGAGGCTGCATGAACGCCGAATGACGAGGAAAGCCCGAGGAGCGAACCAAATGACATTAGTACAGCGCTGAGCGTGGGTTGTTTGATTCTCACAATTTGCGGTAGAAGCTTGCTGTTCTAAGAAAGTTTGTTGGTGCAGGAAGCGAGGCATGACAGCTTGTCAAAAAACTGCTGGTTCTCCCGTAATCGAGAGTAGATGTAATCATGAAATGGCTACCATAAGGCGTCTTTTGCTGCCTGTGGTGCCGCCGCCTTCAACCGCTTTTCTACTTCCAAAAGTGCAGTGCGTTCAGCGTCTGTCGCTACTTCTTCTTGTTGCGTCAAAGTGGTCGGCTGCAAATGTGCGGCCAATTCACGGACCACTGGCGTTGAAAAGAGCACAGGCAACCCTGTCTCAGCTCCAAGAGATGACAATAGCGCGTACGGTACCCTGTATCTGCCTTTTGAACGTCGTTATTAGAAACGACAAATAAAATTTTAACGTACTAGAAGTTACAGCTTGAGTGATACTGTGAACAAATATAAGGAAGAAATCGGAAGCAATATTTTTTGTAACTTGTTTGGCCAGTAACTTGCATATGTAATGCGGTCCTGTACAAAGGGGTGAGGGCCAGAGACCGCGTTTTCTTCACTTTTGACTGGTTTACCGGATGCTCTCGCTTTGTTCTCGTAACGATGCCCGGATGTTCTCGTTTGAGTCCGTTTGAGTGCCCGGATAACGGCTCTGGCTTTTGGCTCAAGGCCACTTGAAGGTCGCTAACTTGAAAACAGCAAAGATGGTGACACGTTTGACGTTTTCCACAAAAATCACAACTCTTCAGGAGGAGGAGGAAAGAGAAAAAGGCAGAAGGCAGAAAGGTTAACCAGAATAACTTCCTGTTGGCTACCCTACACAGGGGGAATGGAAAAGGAGAACACACAGATGACAGGGAGAGAGAGGAGGGAAGGAAAGAAGGAAATTAACGGTGAGTTCGCTGACGCGTGTGTTATTCCACTAATAGTCACAGACGTTGACACAAGCCCGTCTTCCTCAAGAAGCACAAAAGTTCCTTCACCGCTTTATGGGCCGACGAGCGATGGGGGCGGTGTTCCAGCAGCACCTGCACGGGAAGCGTCCGATTGTCCAGTTTTTTTTTAGCGCGTTAGCAAGTTCTTGTCTTTCTGGGGCATATCGTGGACAGTGGCACAGCAGGCGGTCGATAGTTTCGTCGGTGCCGCAGACCTCGCATGCTGCACTGTCGGTAACTCCAATCAATGTAGCGTATGCCTTTGTGACACAACTCTTCAGTGAATATGCTTTTGTACGTAACCTGCGTCTATGCGACCGTTTTTTTTATACCTTGGATGCGTACACAATATGGCAAACGCATTAGAGTTTTCACTTGACACTAGTTACGAATAGACTGCTGAGTTATGTTTTTGTGATAGTCGTAAGAAATTGGGAGAGCACTTACGGCCCGAGAAGGTATCTGAACTTTGTTTCATTTCGTTTTCAACAGCGGGCTGTTTAAGGTCGAGGTTGATTCCTACGGAGTGATGTTGCCCGCAGTTTCGAGCGAACTGGAGCGAGAGTGAAATGAGTAGAGGGAGGTGCAGAGAGAGAGAGAGAGAGAGAGACAGAGAGCGATAGAAATAAAGAAAACAAATTAAACTTTCTCGGCGTGACGGGATTCATACCCGGGTACAAGGCGAGGGTCATATCATAACCACTAGGCTATACATCCACGCTTCCAGAACATGCATTTATGGGACCCGTATGATTGCGTTGTACCGACGATTGCAACACAAGCTGCTATGTGCGAGAGAAAGAGGAAATGAGAGCGACAGAGAGAGAGAGACAAACTGAAAGAGAAAAAAGAAAGAGGCAGGTGCTCACGGTCCGAAGGCGAGCGTCATGCCCACTATGATATACACCCACGCTTGCATAGCTCTGCTGTTTCATCAGATTTCACAAGCTTGGAACTGGCTTAATTTTTAATTATGGTGTTTCATGAGCCTAAACCACGATCTGGTTATAAGGCACGCCGTAGTGGTGGGGACTCCGGAATAATTTAGACCACCTGAGGTCCCTTACCGTGTTCCTAAACCTAAGTGAACGGATGTGTTAGCATTTCGCCCCGACCGAAATGCGGCCGCCGTGGCCTGTATTTGATCCCGCGACCTCGTGCTTAGCAGCCTAACACCATAGCCACTAAGCAACCATGGCGGGTTTGATTTTTCTTTTCGTTAAGTTTGTAAGTACATTGCTCAATTACATGTCTGATTTTCTGTGCATCTGTATCCGATGTTTCAAACTGTGCGGCTCTGCCCTTCATGCTCTTGTTTGGCTTTGGGAGGACAGTAATATGTCATGTATGTTGTGGCGATGATAAAGCTTCATTATTATCATTATTTATTGTTACCTTCTCTGTGTGCTGTAGCAATTATTCCTTAGGAACATGTTTGAAAAAATTATATGGAGGTTTAGTGATACAGGACAAAAACTTGTGCAGGACACCATCCGCCGGGCATACGAAAACGAACGGGAGGAGAGGGTGAGAGGGTGTCCAGACACCCGGAGTGCGTTTGACTGCAAAAACGATGAAGCTAAGTAGACGCACCGCAAACACTACGCTCGATCGCGTCGTTGGCTGAGCAAGGTCAGCGTTCTGTGTTCTATGCTGGCACAAGCGTTGTGCGCACGCGCACTATATATGTACACCGGGTGTTCAAAATTAAGCTTTACAGAATTTTTTTTAAATCGACTGTGGCAGGTAGCATAATTATTATCATTGAGCTGGGTTATTCGAAGAGGCGGACATCAGTAGCACGAGTAATCGAAACACATATTCAACTAATTAACAAAAAATTATCACTGAGCTTCTTAGTTAATTATTTTACGACACATATTGTAATTTACGAATTGTAGCCGGAGAGTTTGCAAGACGCATCCACTTGAGACGAATTTCCAGAATGACACCAGTTTCGATATATTATTTCCCAAAATGTGGGACGAAATACATGGGCGTTCTAGTTACTTTGCGCTTCAATGTACAAAACAGCATTTTTAGTGAAAAATTAAATGGAATAACAGTGCATTTTTACGGCGAGTTTGAAGGCGCATATCTCCAAACTGGTGTTATTCTGGAAATTCGTTCCAAGGGCATACGCCTGACAAGCTCACCGGCTACAATTCGTGAATTGCAATATGTGTCGTAAACTAATTAACTAAGAAGTTAATTAGTGATTTTCTGTCAATTAGATGAATATGTGTTTCGGTTTGTCGGTCTACTAATGGCCGCCTCATCGAATAACCCAGCTCAATGATAAGAAATGTGCTACCTGCCACAGGCGATTTCTAAACATTCCGTAAAAATGAACACCCTGCATATATAGCACACTACTGCTTCCAAGCTGAGCTGCTGTGTGTATGCTCTGGTCTGAGTAGTAAACGTCAAGTTAACGTTATCTAGTATTTCACCGGGCCCTAACAGCACCATCGTGCACTATCGAGGTGCGACGCCACTGGCGGCGCTCATCTCGCCAGCGTTGTGAGACGCCTGGTAGCTGCCAATGCGCCGTTCCTTCTTCCCAGCACCAGTTTCCTTGTGTGCTTTGTCGCGCCAAGATGTCGCACCCGCATGTTGATCCTTTTCGCGGCGATACCGTGGGCGCTGCCATGTTTGATGACGTAGTGATGCGTCCATGGCCTGCCTCAACTGCCTCTGTGTTTACAATGGATGTGTATGACACCGGTGCAGCTTAGCAAACCTCGGTTTCGGGAGACATCGTACACGGTGACTGCGTGGATGACACGAAGCTTTGTCCATAGCTTTAGAGAACATGCAAAAGCGCTTTCGGAGCTGATTAAGCTATGTCCAAACGGCGCGAGCAGCGTATATGGTGCTTGTTATAAAAGCCGGGCTAAATATGTATTCTAAGTTAACCAAACTTTCTGCTCATCAATTGAATCAGGATTAGTGTGTTTTGCTCTTCGTTCTTTATTTGGCAAATATTCTGAAGCAGCGGTTTGACACGTTTCTGACTCAGTAAAGTTCCTCGGTGCGGTCACTGTCAAATTATTTTCTTCTGGATAGTCGCTCGCGGTTGTGCTCAGTTCCGACAGATGTGTTCTTGCTGCGCACAAGGCTTGAAACGTAGCTATTTTGTACATTGTAATACCTTGTTGCAAAGATGTACTATCGCACTCGCTTGCTCTTGTAGACCGTCACGTAAAATTCAGCTTCTGAGACTCAGGCTTCTTCACCACAACGCAGGGGAATGAAGCCTTCGCGAGGACATACTCAACACCAGCGCAAGTGTATCCTAGTGCTCAAACAATTAATGCGATCGCTGAACTCAACAGGGCCTCAATCTGAAAGTTGAGGCACCTTACGAGAGCTCGAAATTGCAATAAACAAAATCTAAGTGCCTCATTTCTTTCCCATTGTATATAACTTCTCGGCGCATACGATGATTGCAGGCCCCGACCACCTCGAGATTCATGATGCCGCGTTACCTTGACCTTCCCATTTCTAATGTCATACCCTTCCTCTCTCTCTCCGCATTCCGCGTTTCTTCCATCTTATTCGCCATTGAAAACTGTACTGATGATGACATGTACATTGGTACTAATGTTCTTTAAGATTTACTTCAAATCGGTCGTCAAATAATAAATTTTTGTTTAGGCTCTCTTTAGAGGTGGAGTTATTGTGCACTTGGGTTTACGTTTGTGAGCTTCTGTGCGCGTGTACGTGTGTGCGTGTAGGCGTTTGTGTGTTCTTATATACGCTGGTGTGAGTGTGTGTGTGTGCGCAACAGCACTGATCATGCCATTTGTGTAAGCCACATGCAGCAAAAACGTTTGCAGTGCTACATAGCGGTAACCGTGGAAGGCAGAGGTGATAGTGCGAAGAGAAACTCAGTATCACCTTGTGCGTTTATCGACGTGAATGCCCTTTGAAGAAAAACAGGTGTAAGGGAGACAACATTCAAGATGAAAAAGAAAAGAAACCTTCAAGAATTGTCATAGGAAGGCAACAAACAAAGCTAAAAGGGGAAAACCGCCGACAGTTGGGGAAAACCCAACTGTCGGTTATTGTTTCTCGCTCACTAGTCGACCCCAGGATGAAAAAAAGGCTTTCCATCGCCGAGGTATGACATTCGCATAAGCCTCCAGGGAATGCAGTGGGTTGAGATGAGATTATCTGACAGAACGATAGAGGGAAGCGACCTGCGAGGCACCAGAGTGGGGGGGGGGGGGGGGGGGGGGGGAAACAACTAACAGACAAGGCATCAAAAGGAACGTCGCCCTTAGAGCGGAAGATGCAATCCGCCGGGGCTGTGCCTGAATGCGGGCGTTTATTTCCTGCCCGAGGCGCGTGCATACATAGCGAGCAGTCAAGCATCCAGTGATGGATGTTGTCGGGAGCGGCTTGGAAGCTGCGCAGACGAAGCAGCGAGATCTGCGTGCTTCTCCGCTGGTTTTGCGCGCCACCGCTCGGTGCATGGCGAGTAAACGTCTACCGCCGTTCTGAATACACGCGACACGGTGCGTAATTACATTGCGCATGCCGAGCTGCGACAGTGAGAAACTACGAGCGCAGTGCAGCGAGCCATTCTCTTTTCTTTTTTTCATGTTACCCCCCCCCCCCCCCGTCAGCCCCCGCCTCTAATTTCTTGATTAGATGCTCAGAAGTGAATACAGAAGACAGATTTGCATTGTAGTGCAATGTTACGTAGGTATAGAGGTAAAAGGAGCTTGAATATTAGAAAATGAAGCATTATTCAGAATATGCATAGAGTAGACATAATTTTCAGTTACTATCTACATTGCCTACATCATGCGGCGAGATCAGGCGCTTGTTATACGATGTTCTCGCAAATGAAAATGCACAGCCGGGTGACGGCATGAAGTTATTTTGCGAGCCCTCTTTCTCTTCCTTCTCCATACCCCTTCCGTCCCATCACAGCGGAGCTGCTTACATGTCATTAAAATGAAATAAAAAACAAAAGAAAACAAAGCCGTAATAGGTCAGGGAAGAGAGATAAGAAGGGTTTACACTCTAATTAGAGGAATGGTGTCTGCGAGTGCTGGCCAGCATAAGAAAAGTGATAAACGGAGTTTTGTTCCATGGGCTCTAATGACAGTAGTTAGTATGCTTAACCCTTAGTCGAACAACATGTTCTGAAACTTTGCGGATGCGCCGGCTCTACAGCAAGCATGTTATTACTCGCGCATTCAGCTGTATACGTACGTTATTAGACAATACAGGGCTGGTAAAACGCAGTAAAGCGTAACGGCATCAAACGGCAGAAGCATACAAAGGCAACAAATAAAGTGAGTAAAAGATAGGGGGGTATTACCCATGTCCTTGGTAATGCAAAACGCCGATTGTTTATGACAGATTTTATAGACCACTGTCGATCGCAAGTGGAAGCGTGTTGCACCACCATTACAACTGGCCGTAAAACCTTTATTTCCCAGTTAGCAAGCCATAACAAAGATGAAACACTTTCTTTTTCTTTCTTTGTTTCCCGGATGAAGCGCGATGCGCGAAGTGTCGGGACTGCTGTGCCAGCTCAGAGGAGTGGGCGTTCAATCCCTTTTTTTTCCCCCATGTCGCCAGACCAGGGAACCGCATGACGCAAGCAGCGCTGGCGAGACGATAAGACTTGGACCCTACTTACGCGAAATAGGATTACGTTTCAGCACTCACGGTCATCGCGTATGGGCTTAGAGCGACTCAGCCGCAGGCTTCCTGGAGGGCACATTTATCCCTTCTTCCAAGGGCTGGCCCGCGTTCCCGAGGGAGCAGGTGAACCCATGTCGAGGGCAGCGTGATCGTCGCCACGCGTGCGAGACGCTATGGCGCAGATTTGATTCCCTCTCGTTGTGCCATTCCTGGCATGCGCCTTAATTCATATACGGGATGCCAATTGTTCTTCGGACGAATGCACGGACAGAAGTAGAAGAAGAGCATGCGTATAACACACGTGACTATAGCTGAGACAGAGCTAGGCCATTGGCAGTTCACGACAGAGTACATATAGGTCCCGGCACGCGCTCAAAGGATCCTTACTCCTTACAGGGGCATCAGAACTGCTAGGGGAACCAGAAGTTTTGTGATAAGCTCCGAAAAACAAAGCGAAATTAAGACTTAAGAGCGGCTTCATCTCATCTCAACATAGATGAGCACTTCATACGTGCTGCCAACGCGGTGCGCCATTCGATTCCAAGTTGCATACAGAGAAACTAAGCTTTCTTGTGGTACACAGCTTAGCACCGGCGTGGAGAAGCTGAAGCCCTGCGTTGTATATAAAGGCTTGCTAAGGGTGCCATAACGCCAGCATAACCGCGCCAACAGCCCCAATGGAATTGACCATCTATCCTGTACCCATATGCACTGGCGTCATTGGGCCTTTATATGAACGATTTTGAATAAGCGGGTGTCAATCAATGATGAATTCATCATAGAGCTCCATTGTGATGTTCAATTTTATCCCACTTCCTCTATAATCCTTGCGCATAAGTAAAAACAGCTCATAGAAACGCAAACGTATAGGTTTTCCTTTTTCAGATTTATTGGTTGCATTTCGCCTGCTGAAGGCTCGTTCCAGACACACCGTACGGACAAGCGAGGTTAAACTAAATAGGTAATTTTAGAATCAGTTTTAATCGTTAATAAATAAGGGCAAGCAATTAAATGTATCGGTGTTAAAATTTCTGATCTAACTATTTGTAATCAACGATTAAGAATGTAGTAAAATCCATTTCAACTGATGCCCACAAAACCACAATAGTCTATTTTGTAAATATTATTTGCATCTGGGCCAACCTCCAGAGCGACATTCACAAAGCTTTACATTGACATGGACATACCTGCTGTTACGACATGTAGACTTCAAGGACCTATGACAACCCTCTATCTGCTCTAATTCTAAGCCGGAGCGATCGGCTTCCAAGTATAATCGCATCGTGGAAGTTGAAGTGTCGGAACAGCTTTATGATCGTTGTATTGGATATGCAATTGGCAAATGCATCGTTTATTGCGGTTTGCTTCTGCATGGGACCGATGCACAAGTTTATACTTCTGAAGTGGATGATTATTATACGTTATAAGTGGTATGCCACTATGTTTATTGAATGATTGATTGATTTAATACTGCAAAGGTTACTAGTAAATATTACCTGTGGCACATATCGAAATTATACCTCTGAAGTCGGATTGCATGGATAGGTGGGCATAACTTATACGACAAATCGAAGTGATCAAACAGTTAAATAATAACTTTATGATTAACTTTATAATTACGATTACAGACTTTATGGCATGTATTTGTACCGGCGATTTAAAAGCCTTCATTCTCTAAGGCCATTTCACTTTGTGAAGCCTTACCGGTACGATTGAGCGTTAGGGTAAATGGTGTTAAAAGGGGCAGATCAATGGCCGTGTTTTGTAATATTTCTCAGTCTGCGATTTTATTCAATACTAACCATCGGTGCCACCATGTAGCCGATCCTTACGACAGTGCGGTTCCGGCGTTTTGCGAGTCAATGACGAAGGGAAAAAAATAATGTAATGTGTAAAGAATGTTACAGAACGCGGCATCGGGTCCCGAAAGGATCGTGAACAGCGCGCCTTGGTGGAAGCGTGACGCATGGCGGCGATATGTTCATGATAACTACGGCGCGCCATACTGTAACGCTGGGTGTCAAAGCCGACAGTGGCTTCCCGCATGATTGTAGGGTGAACCAAATGGAGGAGTCGCATAACGGCGTCGCTGGGCAATATCAACCGATATTTAACAGTTGATGTATACATGACCTTCGCGCAGGATTACCTTAAGCACGTGTATATCCGTGACCACTTCGGGACTCTCTTTACTCTTCAGAGCCCTCTTGGAATTTGTTTAACTGAACTTATGGTTCTTCTTATCTTATTATTTTTAATACTTCCATATGAAACGGAGTCGCCGTCACCTTTGTAAGGTGACTAATTTTCCTTCTTTGCTTTTATTTAGAGTAAAGAGAAAGAAACCCGAGAAAAATTTTGCTAAAGGTCATTATATGCCATAAGCTCAGTAGTCAAAGTTAACAGGCCGAATTTTGTTAATTGGTTAATTTATTTATTTTTGTCGTGCAAGTAATACTCACCTCTCCGTATACGCAGTAACCCAGCTGTGATAGAAGCACTGTATTATCTGTCACAGGCGATTTTTAAATATTTAAAGAAAGGACAGAAGATATTGTTCTATGTAGTAGCGTTATGAGTGAGTGACTTGAAAGCCTGAATATAAAATAGACAAAAGTGAAAAACAACAACAACGTAGTTACAATTAACGGTTCGTGACTTTCATACGCCCAGTCTATATAGCGGTACTTTCTGCCAGAAAGACAGTAATCATCTTGTACGCAAGCCAACATACCGTGTCACTGAAATATGATGGCAATATGTGTGTTATGACTAGTGCTAGTTAAGCTGTCTAACTCATAACACTCCTTACTACTATTTGCCACTTCATTGTACTTGCGTATTACTTCGCGAAATCGTCCAAAGCAAAACTGGCTCATGTCTGGCCAACTTTTTCGCCGGACATATGGGTGAGCGACACAGACATTTCTAGCGCGGTGTGTTCCCGAACAAAAATATTGCAACAAACTATAAAAAGTGAATCCAAACGCGTTGGTTTCACTCATTCTCCTGGCACCCTTTCTTCGTTTCGTCATCAACAACGTTCTACTCTGCAAGCGAGAAAAAAGGTCGAGTGCTTTGCTCAGAACGGAGACACTGACATGCTTTCGAAAATGCTCACGAGCGGTTGTTATGCGGCGGACAGATGCATTGTGCAATGTTTGGCAAATGCACAACAGGCCATTGTGCCGGCGAATATGTCCTGTCATATCTACATCTTATATCAAAGCTGTGGAAATATACCACGAAGTGTAGCCAGCTAAGCAACTTTTATTAAATATATGATTTTAAAGGAAAGCTTGGCGCCGTTATGTGGCACCGGCAACTCCTATAAATCGTTACATTGCAAGCAAAAAATGAAATCACAAAAAGCACCGAAAAAAAACTATTATGGAAGGAGAGTATGGACGCACGCAAAGTTCTGCAAACCACTCGAGGAAGGCGTAGAATATAGTAACGAACGAACATGCACGTACGTACATGTATAAACATGCACAGTTCCGCGAAGAAGGGAAATCACTGAAGAGAGTCCCAGAAAAAGCAGAGAAGTCCACAGTGCTACAGACGAGTGAGCGAACATAACACATAGGTATATATATATATATATATATATATATATATATATATATATATATATATATCCCATACCTAAACTAGCATGGTATATTAACAACATGCAGTATTTAGATTTTTGTATTAACTTCGTCGCTGGCTTTTATTGCGATAGCAATTATATGGACACTCCAAGCGGATTTCTGCTGTCGTCGTCGCCCCCGTGAGGTTCCGTATAAAGTCCAAGGGCAATAAAATCGTCGCCACGCGCCGTATGCTCTATGTGCGAGTGAAAGCGCGCGAGGGACCCGCGCTTTCACAGAGAGCGAGCGCACAGCGGAGAGCCAACGTGACCGCCGCGCGAAAGGCCGTGGGAGGATGGGAAGGAGGCGGGGGCGACGTTGTGCTGCGGCACCAACTGCGTATCTTGCAATCGGGCGCAAGGGGAACTGGCTACTCAATGTCGCACGCGAAAGGAGGAAAACGGGAAGGCAGCGTGGGAGGGAGGGGGGCACGGCTTCTACTGTGCCAGCAACTGCCTACTTTGCGCGGCTGCGGGTGGTCGCGCGCACTGTATCTTGAAAGCGATCTGCACACGGCTCCTAGCTACCTCTGTATGCGCTGTGCTTTCGCCGCTCAGTTTCCTCTGAAGCGATAGACCGCACGAACCTTCGCTCGCTGCTGGTGGCGCGCTTGCTCACGCCAGCGTTTTGACAGCGGTTGTCTGCGGTCGTCGAGTGTGATCTATTCATGTTTGCTTGTGCGCGCTGACACCATGCTTGTTAATTCAGTTAGTAAGCGAATTTGTCCAAGTTCATACAGCCGATAAAACTACTATCCTTACTCCGTATAGCTCTCCTAATTTGCTATCGCATTTGATGCTTCGCCTTTCGGGCGAAACTGCGACTTTGTTGACTCACCTCTGTTCAGTTTAAAAATAGAATTATCAGAGTTCTCTTTTCTAGCGCAGTATTTGGCAAGAACACTGCAAAGGCATCATCACTACAGATTTCAATCATAAATAAAAGCGGTGGGCCTTTGTCGTTTGTGTGAACCTTTTGAGTATGTGGTGCTGACATTCTTCCGTACATGTCGCCGCCTACCACACGTTACAACCAAGAATTAATATTTTTAACGAACTGCAAAACATACAAAAGGTTTGGTTGTTTTCTTTTGATAGGAAAGGGGAAGAGAAATAAGAGAAAGAAAGCGGTACACATGAATTCAGCCCGACGGTTTGGGTACGAATGACTAGAAACGGAAGCTTGCCTTATGTTTGCTAGTAGTAGGAGGAGGAAAACAAGGTGTGAAAGGCAGAGAGGTTAACCAGGTTAAGTTTCCGGTTGGTTACTCTACACAGGGGGATTGGGTAAGGGCAGAAAAGGTAAGAAAACAAAAGAAGTTAAAAAAAAAGAAAAGAACGCATCAGTTCGCGCATTCTAGAGTTTTTCGAGTCCTGTTTCCTTTAAACAGCATACTAGCGCTTTTGAAGCAGTTCGTGCCGACGTCGGCTGGGACCAGGGACCAAGAATTCTGGCTTTTGTAGGGGGACGGTTGTCAATTTTGTCGAGCGTGGTGCTGAGGACCTTTCTTTGTACACTAAAACGACGACATTCACACAGAAGAGGGACTATCGTCTCTTTGCACCCTCAAACTTCACAATCTGTACTTGTGGCCATTCCGATAAGGTAGGAGTACGCGTTGGTAAAAGCTACTCCAAGCCATGGGCGTCAAATGAGAGTTACTTCCCGTCGTGGTAAGCCATGTGGAAGGCGGAGCTTCAGCTCAGGATCGAGGGAAAAAAGACGCTGGCTTTTAGAGTCTGCCGAATTCCATTGAACTAACGTAAGCTCGCGAGCAAGCGCACGGAGCTTTCCCGCTACGTCTGTTATTGACATCGGGATATCGACGCAATCGGCACTGGTATGCGAAGGTTGAGCGGCTGCGTCTGCTTGCTCGTTTCCAAGGATACCACAATGACTTGGTAGCCAGTGAAATACGATGTCATGTCCTTTGTCAACTGTACCATGGTAAATTTCTCGTGTGTCCGCGAAAGGTCGTTCGTGGGGTCCACGGCGTAATGCAGAGAGCAAACTCTGGAGGGCTGCCTTGGAATCGCAGAAGATGGCCCATTTCTAGGGCGTTTCCTGTTCGATCAATTGAATTGCTGCACGCAGGCATTTACGGCTTTCGCCTTAAAAGGACAAGGGCAATGCTGAACCAACTACATGACCAACTTTCCAGGGTGCGTTTCTGGTGTTCTTTATGTCATTCCGTTCAGCTGCCGTAAAGAATACATCGGCCAAACTTGTCGATGCTCAGTGTTGATGTAGCCATCTAGCTACATGGCTGCACATGCCAAGAGCTGTAGTTCTTTATGTTTAAACATACTAGGTTTATTTATTTATGTTTATTTTCATTTAATACCAACTGCAGAATCAAGATCGAAGCAGGGTAGGCATAAAAATACAAAAATAACACAAGAACTATTTACTAATACGTTAGAAAACAACAAAGCGACATCATATAATGCGCAGTCTAAACAGTTCTGATCATTAATGGTGCGTGGAAGAAAAGTATGTTAAGGAGTCTGTTCTGGCAAAATACAGAGTTTGGGTATGCTGGCGGTGGCGTCGAGTATGCCTGGTAACAAGCGGCGTTACATGCGGTGAAGGGCCGAGGGCTAGCTTTTTCTTAATTAGTGAGTAAAAAAAAAAAGAGATGATAAATCTGAAAGGAAAGTGAATGAAGTTTTCCCACATGAGGCAACGGAGACTGACATGTGTCAGCAAACCCTCGTCGTCGTTCTTTGATAAAGAAATGTCGTTTTTGATGGGGCATTTGCCGAAGTTTTAACGCACGCTTTGCCGAGACGCATATATGGTAGTGCCGCATGTTGGTAGTACCGCATGTAGTAATGATAATGATTCTGGTAATTGTTATGAAGGAAGACGCAGATATCGAAAAGCTGTGTAATCCATCTGACGGCAGTACAACACATGACACAACGCAGCTTGGTCGCTGTGCTTTTAAAGGCAACAGCGCTAAAAGAAAAAAAAAAAAAGGGATGCGCGCGCATAGTCTGCGCCCTGAACGGAAAAGTGACAGATAATCAGCACAACCACGATTCATGCGATTACAACACTCCCTCCCAAACAAAATCACAGTCGGTCGAGTCGGTCGTACATCAGTCGATCAGGTGGACGCGTCACCCGAGTGCTGCGTCTAAGTACAGGAGGGGCTTGCGGCTGCTGCGGTGACGACACTGCTGGTTGCAATGGGTAATTTTCTCTTCCCAGGATATCACTGGCATGCTGCAAATGAATTGCATCACCACAATCTTACGAACGCTCCTCGTGCTTCAAAGAAGAACAACGTATAGGTGATCCGCATGCACAAAGCGCGTTTGTCCACGTACAACAAGTATGTTACAGGATATTTCACACTCACAATCGTTCCTGGCCGCCACTTCACAAGTTCCCCATGAACAGTGCGCACTAGTACACGATCGCCAACAGAAAAGGCTCTAGGTTTACCCCTACGCTTATTTGTGCTGCGCACTTCCCTCTCGGACTTGTCCATTATCGTAGCTTCCATGTTTGGTTTAAGAAGAGGCAACCTTGTGCGTAACTTTCTCTTCAAAAACAATTCTGCTGGTGTTCTACCAGTGAACGTATGCGGCGTAGTTCTGTACGCGAAAAGAAAGTTAACTCTGTGTTGCAAGGGCCTGGCACTTTTGTTCCGTTCATCCTCCAACAGCTGTTTCAGCAATGACTGTTTAACAGTGTGCACTGCACGTTCAGCTGCGCCGTTGGATTGGGGATGATACGGCGGAGTTAATGTATGCTTGACGCCATTTGCATGCAAGAAATCAGCGAACTCTTTTGCCCGAAATTGTGGCCCATTGTCTGTAACTATCTCCAGAGGCAGACCATAGCTTGCAAATAATGACCTTACTGTTTCAACAGTCCTTTGCGCGGTAGTAGAAGTCATTATTTTCACATCTACCCACTTGGAGTGGGAATCAACTGCTACCAGAAATATTTTGTCTTCCTTTTCTGCAAAGTCGAGATGCACTCGCTCCCAACTGTTCGTACACCACCTCTACGGAATCAGTGGCGCTGGCTGCTCTACGGGTCTCACACTGACAGATGTGACATTGCTTTACTGTTTGTTCGAGGCAGCTATCGATCCCGGGCCACCATACCATTGATCTTGCCAGGGCCTTCATTTTACTGATGCCAATGTGCTGTTCATGCAAAAGTAACATCACTTCCTCCTGAAGAGTGTGGGGTATAACCACTCGGTTCTGCCAAATTAAACATGCATCATCCACCGAAAGCTCAAACCGTCTTACAAATAATGGTCGATACTGCTCATCTATACAGACCGCGGCCAACCATGCCATGTCATTTCACGGACAGCCCTCAAGACAGCGTCTTTAGACGTTTCACGTGCGATGTCCTTTGCCGTTAAAGGCAATTCTCTGATGGGGGAAATGTAAAAAAAAAATTCATCTGCATCGTCAGCGGTTTCAGACAATCGTAGGCGCGACAAGCCGTCGGCGTTGCTAATCTTTGTCCTCGATCTGTGCACAATGCGGAAGCGGTAGTTCGACAGAAAAATGACCCAGTGGTGGACTCGCGCAGCTGCCGCAGCATTGCTGTGATGCCTTCCTTCAAATATTATCGTGAGTGATTGGTGATAATAGTGAAGCTGCGGCCGTAAAGATACTTGTGGAATTTCTTGATGCCAAAAATGATGGCGAGTGCTTCTTTCTCAATGTGCGCATAGTTTCTTTCCGCTTGTGTCATTGATCTGGAAGCGAAGGCAACTGGACGCTCAACACCATTCACTACGTGCGATAACACCGCGCCCAGCCCGTAAGCAGAAGCATCGCATGTGAGCTGGATTTCTTTGTTCACGTCATACAGCTCTAATACAGTTTCTTGACTTAGCAACTGCTTACACCAGGCCTCGGAAACTCCTCTGGTTTTTTTGTCCACGCGAATTGCAGAGCCATCCAGGAGATGGATGCGAAACCAAAATTGCTTTACCTTTTTTTTCTTGTCAACCCTCTCAACTCTCGTTTCGCTCTCGCCTTCAACTATCGGCGACACGGCCCGCGCTCGTCAGGCGTGCTTACAACGGCCAAAACGACAGCATTTTTTTTTCTGGCATTATGCGGTTAGTTTTGCGGTTTTCGCCTTCCGCGCTAGCAGTGTGGTCCGTGTGGTACCCTACCGTTGCACGTTTGTCGGCTTTTCTCCGCAATGTCTCGCAGCTGTCGCTGTTCGTGTGTGGTTTGATGGTGTACGAACACATCAAGACGAAGTGAGCCATGCGACGTGAAATTCTACCGCATCCCCAAAGACAACAGGGGAGCACTGTGCAGTTTACTTCCCGGTTTTTATTTGTTATAGTAATTGTGCGCAGTCGTACATGGCTGTCCGGTGGTGAGGCAGCAGCTAGCTGATTTGAAATCGCCACAACGATGCAGTAAATCGTTATGGCAACAAGCAGCGAACATAATGCTCCTTATAAATATAGTACCACCTGTGCGTATCGCAAGGAACACGTGTGCGCTTTGCACTTGTTTCTAGCTAATTGGTCGCCATCGTTTCAAAGTGCGTTTCTGAGATTTTAGGTTGACATATCACAACTAGTACTCTGCCGCGACGCGAAACGAGCTCAGTTTTGTATGTTCCAACTGCGATGTTATAATTTATGATCGTCACTGTTCTTCAAGATGGAAGCGTTTTTAACCTACGCTGGAAGGATGGACCTAATGGGTTTGCCCAGAGACAAGGTCAACAACCGCAGAATATGCTCGACTCACTTCACGGAGGTGGAATTTATGGACCGAGCGAGAAGCAGGCCTTGAGAATCTATTCTGCGGATTGGCCATTAGAACAATTACAATAAAAGTTTTTTGCATGTGCGTACATCAAATACCATGTCTGCTCAATTCTGGTTTTCGCAAACGAACACAATAACGTGATTCCAAAGAACTGTTGTGTTGTAAGTGGAATTATTTTTTTAATACAATGTGGGCACATGCTTGCTGGATTGTAATAATGAACGCGACTGCGTGCATGAAAACGCAAAAAGAATCCACTGCGCACAAGCATGAATGGCACGGCTGGACAGGAGGTGCGCGGAGCGCGCGCGCTTCGGTCCGGCGGTGCGTCTGATAACGCCCGCGACAAAAAAAAAAAAAAAAAAAAGGAACAAAGAAAAAGAGAGCGCGCCGCGGACAGCTAAAGGAAAAAAAAAAGCATTGCGCGAGGCATGAGGGGAAGATGAGGCGATGCATGGGAGAGGGATAGGAAAGTCAAAAGGGAAAGGGGAAACGAGCGGTACATCATAAAAAAGTAATAAAAATTACTCCATCTCCCGCTAAAGGGAACCATGTGTGGATGCGAAGCAGCGGGGAGATGGTTAGCTTGAGCAGGAGATGGTTTCGCGGCAGCGGCCTGAGCGCTCATCGCGGCGCTGCACAGGAGAGAGAATGAGGCGCACCCGCTCTGTCATTTTCATACCGCGGAACTACCGTGGCGCCCCCAGCGGAGTATGCAGCTGTCGCACCACCTGTCGAGCGCGCCGCTCCGGATTCCTAGAGGAGAGAAAGGGGGGGGAGATGGTAGGAGAGGAGAAAGAGGCAGAGGGGACGCGCATGCGCTGTGGGGGTGTGGGACGCGGGGCAACAGACAGAGCCGCGGGCAAGAAATGTTTCGCATTTAAAAAGTGCTATAGCGAAAGGGGGAGGGTAAAAAATCGTGCCGCTTTTCTTTTTTCGCCACCGTACCGTCATCCATCCGCTAGGGCCGAACTGAAGTGCGCCTTGGCGCTAGCGTCGATTGAGCGTCTGCTATAGGAGAACCAATGGGAGGTATAGGAAGATTCACCCCTCCCCCCCCCCCCCTGCTTACACTGCGTGAAGCATGTGACCATTCCCATATGCTTCCCTTGCGTAGAAGCTGGTGAAGCGGTTCTAGTTGCCCGGCCAAATTAGTTGCCCGGGCAAAAATTTTGCATAGAAATTTACTAGGCCCAAAAATGCCCTCAGCTGGGTCACATTACTGGGTTTTGGTGCTTCGAGGATTGCTTTCACTTTGTCCGCTGTGGGATGGAGACCATGTTGGTCTATCTCGTGCCCCAAGTATTGTACTCTTTCTTGAAAGAAAACGCATTTCGCCGCATTTACTCGGATGCCATGCTTACTCAGCGCCTTTAGCACTTGCTCCGTTCGGCCGTAGCACTCGGCGAGGTTTTTGCCAGCAATCAGCACGTCGTCCAAGTAACAGGCGGTGCCAGACATCCCTTGTAAAACCTGGTTCATCACTGCCTGAAACATGGCTGGTGCACTCGCAACGCCGTACGGCAACCGCCGGTACCTAAAGAGGCCCATGTGCGTGTTAACCAAGTTCTTCGGCACGCTCATCCAACTCCAACTGTAAGTAGGCTTTAGTCAAGTCTAAAACGGTGAACATGGTTCCTCCAACCAGAAACGCAAAAGTGTCTTCTGGAAGTGGCAAGGGATAGTGATCCACCTCGATGGATTCGTTCACAGTGACTCTGTAGTCACCACATATCCTTATTTCTTGTCCATTTTTCTTTGGCACGATAACTAGCGGCGTTGCCCAAGAGCTGTACCTCACCCGGTAAACGACACCAGCCTTTTCTAGTTCCACCAATTCTTTTCTACTTGTTCTCGCAAGGCATATGGTACAGGCCTCGCCTTACAGAAAACTGGATTTGCGTTCTCTTTCGTGCGAATGCTACCCTTATATCCCTTGATAGCACCGTAGCCTGCTCGAAAAACATCAGGGTGCTGCTGTTTTAATAGGGAGTTTTAGAATAGGGGCCCCAAACGTTTTGGGGCCCCAAAGAAATAGCGTCGACACCACTGCGCATGCGCGAGACGCTAACTGCGTTTGGGTTTTGCGTTGGGCACGCTATTTCACCGATTTAGCGGGAGCCCCAAAAGCAGCCCCAAAAGCTTTGCGTCAACAAACATGGCGGCACCCATCGAAGCGACGGTTCTCCGAGTACCAAACTCGGCTTGATTCTTGGTAACGCATGAAGTTCGTAAGCTAGGAGAAGTGACTGCGGTTATCGCTTTCTCTCAACTAACGTGTGTAATGAAGATTGATTCATTAGACGCCGCTGATTCCGAATTCGATTGTCGATTTCATCGCTCGTAGGCCTAACATGGATTAGCTTGGCTGGTGAAGGCACGTCAAGTTGGTTAATCAAAATTAGGCGCAACAAATCGCTTGCTGCTAATAGAATAACCTCTCAATTGTAATTAAACGCAAAACCACGAAAGTCAAAATCACTCTTCCTATCATAAAATGGTATAGTTTATTTTAATATTTATAATAGTTTTTCTTTGACACCGTAGTGGCGCTGCAAGCGCAATACGCTATTCGCAAACGCAAAGCCCTATTCTAAAACTCTTCACTCTTGCATGCCCCAACGCTAACACCCGCAAAGCTCTTTGGGGCCCCAAACTTTTGGGGCCCCTATTCTAAAACTCTCTAGTAACTCTACAGCTTCTTGAGTTTTCATCGGCGCGACTGCTTGTACAGGGTCGTCCACTCTTAATTTGTACGAACACGGCGCCGCGTGGCCGCGCTCCGCGGAGCGCCAGCGCACATGGCGCGGCCGCGCATCGAAGCTAAGCGGCGCAGGCGCACAGGGGCTTGGAGGCGGTGCTTCGTGTCGTCTGCTAAAGTGCGCGAGCGCGCTGTGCTTTAGCAGACAACAGGCGGCACAAACACGGCTCGCTCGCGCGCTTTAGCAGACGACACGAAGCCCCGCCTCCGAGCACCTGTGCGCTTGCGCCGCATAGCTCCGATGCGCGGCCGCGCCATGTGCGCTGGCGCTCCGCGGAGCGCGGCCACGCGGCGCCGTGTTCGTACTAAGAGTGGACGACCCTGTACATTAAGCGCAACCTCGTGTAATTGCTGCAAGGCATCAGCCAAGTTCACTTTTATCTTTGCGAGCCAGTCACGACCGAGAAGCACCGGCATGTGCGCACCTTTTTCGTACTTGGCAGTGACAAGTGGTAGGAGGTGTTGTTGCTTCGCACACCTCACGTCGACTTGCGCAGCACCCTTTACGCTGATTACGGTGCCGTTGTACAGACCGAGCTTTACGTCCTCACTGTTGTAAGATAGGTTAGGAAAGTTCTCTGCAAAGTCCTTTTCAGACGCAATTGTTACTGCAGCACCCGTATCCAATTCCATTGGCACTTCGTGGCCATTAATGAGAAGAAGAGAGAAAAAAAGGTAAAGGAAAGACAGGGAGGTTAACCAGACATTATCTCCGCTTGGCTACCCTGTACCGGGGGAGGGGTAAAGGGATTCGACAGGACAGAGAGAGAAAAAAATACGTACAAAAAAGGGGAAAAAAGGAAAGAATAAAAAAATCACACAAACACACACACACACACACACACACACACACACACACACACAAACACACACACACACACACAGAGAGAGAGAGAGAGAGAGAGAGATTACGTTTACTACTATGGGAGGCGGACTACCTGCTTTGTTCGTTTGGCAAATAGTTAGCAAATCCTGCTCTGTTGCCGACTCTTCCACAGCGTGCACGAATCGAGTTTTGCACATACTTGCGACATGACCAAGTTTAGAACACTTAAAACAAGCACTTTTTTAAAAAATGACAGCAGATCCACGAGGTGAATGATGATGAGTGGGCGAAGTTCCGGAGGGAATCATCGGATCTCCCGCTTAAGGGGACGCTAGCACAAACGCGTTAGAAACGTGCAGTACTCTCTAGTAAGGGGGAGCGGCCACAGCGTCTTACGCAGCCATTTACACATGCCGGAACGTGCACCGCGTTTGCCGACGCCATCACATGACTGCTGAGAGAGTATACCCCCCGTATTCATAAACGCTCCTCGACTTCAACTTGACTTGCCACCGCTTTGGGCAGCGCGTTCGAAACGCGTTGAAGGTAAGGTGGAGAGGCCACAGCGTCTTACACCAGCTTCTTACACGGGCCGTAACGCGCTAGCACAAACGCGTTAGAAATGCGCTAGAAACGCGGCCTTTCGTTAATGTTGGGTATTTATAGCCATTGTGGTGCATTTGTCCATGTCCGCTTCGTGGCGTAGTGGGCTAACGCCGCGCGCTCGGAAGCGAGGGGTCCCTGGTTCGATTCCGCGCTACGGACACAACTTCGGAATTTTTTTCTCATTTTTCTCAGACTGGTTACACACTACTACTACGACGGGGACGGAACGGGTGCCGCTATAAGGAGCTTCGCCCCTAAAATCTACACCTTGTATAGAGTGTACTAGAAGCTTTTGAGTGGCGCGACCGGAGCGCTGTTCCCTTGCTTGCCCCTTGCCCAACTTGTGGCGAAAGTAGCGGCGGCGCTGCCATCGCCCAATCTACCCAGGTTTGCTCGGCGGCATGGTAGCCTCTGTAGTCGGCATCTCTGTTTTGGTCGCGTAATGGCAAAAAAAACAGCTTTTAAACCATTGTTACGCGCCAGGTTGCACAACTGGATATCCGCGTGTGCAACAAAGTCGAAAGTTATCCCTTTTTAAGGCCCCGAAAGACGAAGAACGACGACTTCTTTGGGAGCGGAACCTCCATCGGCTTGACAAACCGCTTGACGCCGATTGTGCCGTGTGCGACTTACACTTCGAACCGCATTTCATTGTGAGAGACTACGTGCATGTGATCGATGGTGTTGAAGTCCGTATTCCTAGGGGAACGCCGATGCTTGCCCCTGATGCAGTCCCGACGATCTTGCCCAACCTGCCTGCATATCTGACGCTGAAAACTCCGGCTCCACGGACCCAAACAAAGCGGCGGCATCAGGGTGTGCCGGCTGAGAACGACAACAGGAAGCGGCGCCGCATTAGCACTCCTGCGCAGGTGCTTGTGGACACTAACTGTGCAACTTCTGCAGGTAGCGACGAAGCTGACAAGGCAAGCTCAAGTCCCTCGTCTGAAGCGGTTGTCACTCTCGACGACCTTCGTGGGCTTGACCTACCGTCAAAATCATGGGCGTTGCACGAGTTTCCCGGGTTTGACGGCGTGTCATACGTAGCGTGCTCACTGAATTCTAGCACGCGTGAACTTTCCATTGAACGAGCCGTATTCTTCAGCAGTGCAAACAACGGAAGCGTGGAATGTGAAGCGTTCGTGCAAGACAAACTAATCAGCAAGTCTAGTTTAGTAATGGTTCAAGAGGCCTCAGATGCCCTGCAGCTTGTTGCAAGCGTCCCACTCTGTTGTGGAGCAGCAGAAACTGGGTCTGAACAAGTCGCGAGATGAAAAACGAAGAAGCGCACAGCAGCACCTGAAATTGAGTAGGCTGTAAATTGCTGCATTGGCATAAAAAGGATGTCAGTTTTTGAGCATATTTTATTACTATTAATTTTTTTAAGGGTCACCAAGAAGAGAGATGATTTTTCTGAGAAGAGGTTTGTAAGCAAGAGAACGTGCAAACTCTGACGCAAAATCTGAAAATAAAATTTCATCTTGAATCTGTGATGGTTAATTTAGCAGCTTTAGGGTTCTCGGAGCACAATTACTCGAACTAAGCTGATTCATTGTTCCACTTTAGAGTCGGTTTAAACAATTTTGCAACCATAATAACATTTTCATTTATTTAAATGCATTTTACAAAGACAACCTAAGCTCTGCTATTCTGTTTTGTTTTATGTTATATTGTGTATCCTGGCTCTATAATTTTATTCTTTTTATCATTTTTAATTGCAAATGTATTGTTTGTATAAGTATGCGATTGTTAATAGGACTTTGCAGTGGTGTTGCCTTTAAACTATCGAAATCTTGCACTGCTATGTTTAACTGAAGGCGTTTTTCTGCAGCATTGCGTATGTGCATTTTTGTGGGTCCTACAACAATAAACGCATTCCCATATTTTAAAATGATAGGGTGCTCTGGAAAAACTCTGCTGTTCTTCAGACAGTGACATTGTCAATAAAGCTTGCTTTTGTTGTGAGTGAACGCAACCACAAGCAACGCGCCCTTTATTTGATTCCAACATTGGTGTTTTACGTGGAACTGGCGGAGTTCTTCGTCTTATATGCAACACATTGCTTTTTTCTTTTTTTCGAGGGGAGGGGGGGGGGGATGAGGGAGACTTCCGATGTGTGCCGGCTAGCTGGTATCTCGTGTAACTGTACACTGAAAAAAAAAAAAAAAGGGGGGGGGGAAGCGCTCGTTATGCGGTACGATGTGCTACGCTACTTCAAGCTGCAACACAGTCGGCGGCAACTTCAGTAACAATAATGTCAAATAATATTTGCATTAACATTTTTGGAAAAGGGGGTATAACAAAGAATGAAAAAGATCATCCTAGGCTCGACGGAGAGGTACGAACACGTACGCGGAACGCCTGCCAGCCATCCGCGCTGGTAGATTGGTCGACGCCAGCGCCACCGCATCATTCCACGCTGAAACGGCCGCGCTCAGGCAGGCGCTCGCGCCACTCAAAAGCTTCTAGTACACTCTACCTTGTAGGAGCGTGTTGCCCAGCGCACCTATGACATACAACAGCCATTTTTCGCATATAGTTTTTTTTTTTTCAGGTACCTTGCTTGTTGGGGTAAGCTCGTAGCTAGATGGCCGTGGCCTTGTCGGTTGCTGCTTGTGGGGCTTAACCGGGGGCCCTTGCCAGTGCACGTCCGCATTGCTGGCACCAGCGTTGTCAACGAGCATGTCCTGGGTATCCTTCTGTGCAGCTTCCATGGCGGTGGATACCTTGCAGACCCGGTCCCATGTGACCTCGTCGTCGGGCAACGCGAGAAGACGGCATCGGATGGTGTCGCTCCGTAATCCAGCAATTAGGCAGTCCCGTAGAGCTTCTTGTAGGAAAGTTCCAAAAGAGCATGTCGCGGCGAGCCTCTTCAATTCCACGAGAAACTGTGCGATTGTTTCACTTGATTCCTGGTTCCGTCGGTAGAAGTGGTATCGCTCGGTGACCACAGACCACTTTGGGGCGTAGTGCTGTTGCAGCACTTTCGTGGCATCTTCGTACTTAACCTTGGTGGGCGTTTTCGGCAGCAATAAGCTACGCAGTGTCACATAGGCCTTCTCTCCTAGGACGGTCAAGAAGACTTCGAGCTTCTTCCCGGTGTCTATTTCGTTTGCTTTGGCAAACAGCTCGAACCTTTGTAGGTAGACGTCGATGTTGCCTGTGTCCGGGCAGAATTCCGGCAGCTTTCTTAAGGTGGTGGCCATAGCTTCTGTGTCGCCTTATCCCATCCTCGTCGCCAATGTTATGAAGGAAGACGCAGATGTCGAAAAGCCGTCTAATCCATCTGACGGCAGCACAACAAATGACACAACGCAGCTTGGTCGCTGTGCTTTTAAAGTCAACAGCGCTAACAAAGGATGCGCGCGCATAGTCAGCGCACTGAACGGAAAAGTGACAGATGATCAGCACAACCACGATTCATGCGATTACAACAGTAATAAAATCAGTGGCCAGTGGTCGGCGCATGCGGCATACACCAACATATGCGTCGGCATATGTTGGTGTGTTCCTGTGTTTTCGTGCTTTCGCGACAATATCTGAGAAACTATAGCTCAAACAAAAGGTCTGATGGAAGGCGACCTTCTGTTAACATATGCGCAGATCTGCGGCCCTCGGGAACACTGGCGGATAGAGCGGGCCCTGACTCCTCCCTCCTACCCACATTCATTAATGCCCCCCCCCCCCCCCCCCCCCCCCTTCATGGCACTGAGCCAGGCAAGTTGGATACTGTTCTAGTTGCGTAACAGCGCTGCATACAAAGGACGAGTAAGAAAGAACAGGACGGGTGCTGTTACTGAGTTTTTCTTACTCACGAGTCCTTTGTCTGGTTGCGCTGTTACGCCATCATGAACGCCTGTATCGTTTGCAGCAGTCTTCACATTTTCTTTCTTTCTTTTTTTTCTTTTTTTTTTTTGCATGTGCTTAAACATGATGCCGTGAGGTTTCCAATAGGCCACGCAACTGGCCCGTACACGGCAACATTATGAGAGATTTCCAAAGGGGAGATTTCAATAGGCTCGTGAATGGGCTAAACGTGAGCGCTGTACTACAGAACTGGCACCCCGTGCCTGCAACTACAACTATAGCCTACAGTGTAAAAAATGAAATTTTACTTCTATGTTGCAGCATGAACTTGAATGTGATTGACTTTTTAAATTTACTTACGTTGTAAAATGCTTTTGAGAATACTGTTTTCTTTGGTGTGATTATGATGCATATTTTGCAATCGCTTACCGTCGTGCTGAACCATTTGGACGACCAGCCTCTGTCGGAAGAAAGAATTTTGCAACATAGACGCGACAGAAGGCCGTGCAAAGCGCTACGGCGCTTCTTGATATCGACCGGCCTGTGTGAACGCCTGTGATTATAACGCATTTTCTGCTACCGGTTTCTGCTTTTTTTCTCTTTGCCCTCTTTCCAACCCCTGTATCCCCCACCCCACTGCAGGGTAGCAAACCGAAAACACTCGCCTCTGATTAACCTCCCCCCCCCCCCCCCCCCCCCCTTTTCTGTGCTTTCAGGCTTTAGTAACGCTTATGTGATCAGTCAGTTTGTATTTCCTTAGTGATATTACGATGGCAAGTAGTGGCCTTAAAAGAACAGCTTTCAGTGCAGTAAAATGCTTTTTTTTTATAATTACGGACATGTGCGCGAAAAACTAGGGACGATATGGTGTAGTGGCTGGCCTTCGAAGTTATGTTTCGTTTGTTTCTTTCTTTCACTTTTGTAAGTGTAACCATCTGTACGCCCTAAAATGTTGTGATTATTTTTTATTATAACTTTGTTTTTGCATATAAGTGAAATGGTGCAGCCGGAGGCCTGCTTCCAATCTCTCCAATTAAACCCCATTTAACTCTGCGATAGTCGGGGAACACACTGATGCTGCATTTCACTTTGCTTTTTGCTCCAGCTGTTGCTAGCACAGAGGACGGAGTATACTGAATCAATGTCCCGTGTAAGGATTCTATAACGTCGCTATCGTTTTCCGTCGGCTCAGGACAATTGGAACTATATATATATATATATATATATATATATATATATATATATATATATATACAGCTTTCTGTTGCTCCATACCTGCTACATAAATGTGTTTTACCGAGCGTGAAAGAAGCCCGCGAATACATGCAGAATTGCCGCGCGACTGGCCACTCGAGGCACTTTGCGTGTATTCGCAGGCTTCTTTCACGCTCGGAAAAACGCATTTATGTAGCACGTATTGAGCAACAGAAAGCTGTATGGGGAGTTTTTCGTGTTGCTCTACAATCTTCTCATTGAAACTTTGATAATTAGAACAGTACGTCTCGAGTTAGATAATTAATTACAGTTACCTAATTAAATCTCAGTAACGGAAAAATTACTGGCCGCTACTCCATTGTACTGGAAACAATACGCGCTAGGTTTGCTTCGCGTAACGCCTTTCCTCTTTTTTTTTTTTTTTAAATCGTGCTTCGTGATAGCTGGGACACCCTGTATATATATGAGACAAAAGAGATTTTTTCTTAAATTATAAAATTCTCGTTTCCTCTAAAGACCTGCGCTTTGAAAAATTGCCGTCCTACAATGACAGTATGACACAATACACAATCTGACACAATAACCCAACCTTTGGCCATGGCCCGGGGTACCCGGTTCGCTGGACCCGAGCGCACATTTAAACGCACACTGACGGCAGCTGCCATCTCGCGGCTGGTCTCTGCTTCGTCCTTTGGAGCAAGTTTTGTGGCGTGCTCCCTAGATGGTGCAACAGCCCCCTTCGCGTGCGTTGCGCATCCGCAGTTTGGCCTTAGCGGCATTTAAGCGCGGTGCGCTGAAAAAAGTAATAAACGGTTTGCCCGCCGTGTTGAAAAGCGCGAGTGTGCAGCAACGTGCGTGGTAGGGGTTGTAGGGGCGTTAGGTCGCGCAGTTCCCTATGGTTCCCTTGGCTGTTCTCCATATCGCATGTAGCTTCTTTAGCATCTGTGGCTCGGGCCGCTCGGCAGCCTAGATGACGCTGGAGCTGGAAATCGAACAGACGGAACGCGCTGATCGCCCGCACGAGTTTGCAGCGCCGATGCAGTAGTATAGCCTGCAAGTCGACCCCCTGCTGTTCTTTCCGACGGGGAGAGCAGCATCCTTTGCTGGTGTTTGGGAGGCTGGCGGCAGCACGTCTCTTCCAATTGATTTGTGCATTTCTTACAGGGAGGCGCTCCTTTCCTCTGCAGCAGCAACACATGGAACGCGCCAAGTCACTACGAAAAAACTGTTACAGACCTCCCCGCTCGCCGTCTTCCGTCATGTCTATTTCGCTTAGCTTTTTTGTTTCATTCAAATGCAGCGCCCGGAAAACGAAAGCCCAGGGATTTAGGAGACACTTATTTCTTGACTCGCTGCCTTGGACGGAAACGGCGTGGAGGAACGGAAACGACAGAGGCGAGACGTTCATCGCAATGAAACGAAGTGAAATAAACGCGCGTTTCGAGAAGCTTGTTTTATTCTTTGCCTGACTCTAGTGTGCTCACTGAGAGCCAGGAGACAAGATGGCGGGAAAAGGAGGGAACGGCACTCAAACAACAAAATATAAACGATACAACCGAATGTTAAATCAAACTAAAAGAACGGAAGAGCGATGACACTAAGTACATTGACCTGTGTTTTATCCTAACTCCAAAATAGCGTCTGCTTATCACTGCTTCCTATACACAAACATATCGCAATGAGATCGCAGCTTGTGACAGACCCGTGGAATCATGGGCTGAAAGATTTCATTTTTTCCGGAAGGGTGGGGCGAGGGGCGACCAGCTTTCCCCACCTCGTATATATATATATACATATATGTACAGGGTGTTCATTGTTGTTAAGTTTTAAGCATTTTTTAGAAATAGATTGTGGCAGGTAACATAATTCTTATCATTGAGCTGCGTTATTCGATGCGGCGGACATTATTAACACGAGAAATCGAAACACGTATTCAGCTAAGTAACACAAATTCACTAACTAACTTCTTGGTTAATTACTGTACGACACATATTGCAATTTACGAATTGTAACCGGTGAGCTTCTCCCCCGTATCCATTTGGAATTAATTTTCAGAATGACACCAGTTTGGAGATACGCGCCATCAAACTCACCGTAAAAATGCACTGTTGTTCCACTTACTTGTTACCAAAATGTTGTTTTACATTGAAACCCAAAAGTAACTGGAAAGCCCATGTATTTCGTCCCACACTTTGGGAAATAATATCTCGAAACTGGTGTTATCCTGGAAATTCATTTCAAGTGGATGCGTCTGGCAAACTCACCGGCTACAACTCGTAAATTGCAATGTGTCGTAAAGTAATTAACCAAGTTCATTAGTGAAATTTTGTTAATTAGTTGAATATGTGTTTCGATTACTCGTGCTACTGATGTCGGCCTCTTCGAGTAACCCTGCCACAGGCAATTTTTAAAAATTCCGTAAAGCTTAATTTTGAACACCCGGTATTAGAGCACTGCACGGGCCGATTTTTTCAGCCCGGGCCCGGCCCGGGCTTGTTTTTACGTTGGGCGGCCCGCCTGAGCCCGATAAAAACTTTTATGGCGAGACCCGGGCCCGGCCCGGGCCCGGAAAGAATCTACGTTACCCGCCCGGCCCGGCCCGCCACCCCTTTACCTTAGGCCCGAGCCCGGCCCGAGCCCGACTCGAAACCGGCCCGAACCCGGCCCGAGACCGAAAAATAATGTTTTTCAGAGTTGAGACGCCCGAGAATAACTCGCTGCACGTTACATGCACACCACCAGAAAGCCCGAGCCCGGCTCGGGCCCGCGTCAAAAAACCCAAGCCCGGCCCGGGCCCGGGTCAAAAAGCACACGCCGTGCCCGAGCCCGGCCCGAGCCCGTGAAAAAACTGTTCTACCCGGTATATATACAGTAGAGATGGGCAAAACGGCTCACTTCAGTGAGCGGCTCGGAGCGGCTCAGCTCACTGAAATGAACCGGTTCATTTGAACGGCTCACCGGTTCACTTAAACGTGTAACCTGTGTTATGCATATTCTACAGTTATCTGGCTTTGAAAAAACGATATATGCATAATTTAATAACCGTGTTATTGGTATTTTCGCTATGTTAAGAGAATATTTTTACATATATTAAAAGCGTGAATTTTTAGTTGTAATGAAACTTTGTTTTCTCATATTGGGGATAAAATGCTTATGATACTGTAGCAGGCAGAATGCGACGTACGTTTTTCAGAAAAAAAAAAATATGTGACTTCATCGTCATTACAAAAGCTTGTCTGTTTTTGTGGTACTTTAAAATCAACCTTTGTCAAAATAAGAACACAAAATGATTGTACATTATGTTTCAACTTTATTCATTTATGCACATACGTACGTTCACTATAATATGAGTAAGCTGTAACGCCATGCAAAATGAATGTAGAAATCATTTCTTGAAGTACAATACAAAAATCAACGAGAGATCCACAAAACTGCCGCACGTACCTTTCGTTATTTTTTTTTTCTTTCTCTTGAGTGCACGCGCGATACTGGTGATCATGCCGTCATGCGCCAGGACAAAAAAAAAAAAAAAAAAAAAAAAAAGAAGTTCTATTAGAACACAAAAGATGATTGGCCTCGTTTTAATGACCTGCTAATGATACACGCTCAGAAAATGCACTGAAGCGGATGTCATGGGCGACATTTTCATGACTACACTGATTAGCACAAATGAAGACCAGAACGTAAACTGCACGTTCACCTGCTATCTTTAAAGACACGGAAGACAATTTTTGAAGTGTTATTGGACCAGCGCACGATGTGCGATCGGTGAGAGTCGTGAGACATCGTTCGAACAGCAGCAGGCAATGAACGGTACCATTCCTTTGCCAATTAAGGCTTCTTTACTTCTCCCCTCGGTGGCATCGGGTGCCACACCATAGGACGCACAAAAAACCAAAGGGACTGCTGCGCACACCACACACTGCGAGCGAGTACCAGTAGCGCGAGTCTACCCACACCGACCACCATTCGTCTGTCAGAAATCGAAACCTCGAAACCCAGCAGAAGACCCAGCTCTAACGTAACGGGTCGGCACGGCTCATTCAAGGAGAGAGAACCGGCTTCCTCACTCCGAAAGAACCGCCGCTCACTTACTGAACCACGGATCCCTCGCTCTTCAAAAGAGCGGCTCAAAAGATCCGGCTCGCTCCTGAGCGACCCATCTCTAATATACAGGGTGTTTCAGCGAACACTTTCAAAATTTATTTCAGGTTGCCTGTGGCAGATAGCCCAATTCTAGTTAATGAGCTGGTCTACTCGAAGAGGCGGACATTACTTGCACAAAAAATTGAAATGCATAATCAACTAATCAACAAAAATTCACTAATTAAGTTTTTAGCTAATTACCTGATGGCCCATATTGCAATTTACAAATTGTAGCCGTGGAGTTCGCAAGGCGGATTCACTTGGAGCTAATTCTCAGGATGACACCAGTTTCGAGATATTAATTCCCAAACATTGCGGAGAAATGCATTGGTGTTCCAGTTAATTTTATGCTTCAATGCATAAATCGAAGTTTTGTTAAGAAACTAACTGGACCGCTAATGCATTTCTCCGCAAAGTTCGGGAATTAATATCTCGAAACTGGTGTCATCCCGAGAATTCGTTCCACGTGTGTCGGTCTTGCGAACTCCACGGCTACAATTTGTATATTGCAATATGGGCCTTCAGGTAATTAGTTTAAAACTTTATTAGTGAATTTTTGTTAATTATTTGGTTATGCATTTCAATTTCTTGTGCAAGTAATGTCCGCCTCTTCAAGTAGACCAGCTCATGAACTAGAATTATACTAGCTATGTGCCACGGGCAACTTTTAACAATTTCTAAAAGTGTTCGCTGAAACACCCTGTATATACAGGGTATCCCAACTATCATGCCCCAAGATTTAAAATATGGAAATTCCACGCAGCTGCACATAACCAAGGTAATGTTGTTTGCCGTCGCTTTTAGATAATTCTATTATTTTTTGTATTCCACCTAATTTCACAATTAGTCTTAAATAATTAATCAACTTCTCAAATTTTATAATTAGATGAAAAATGTCAATGAGAAAATTGTAGAGCAACACGAAAAACTGCCGATACAGCTTTCTGTTCAATACGTGCTAGATAAAAGTGTTTTTCCGAGAGTGAAAGAAGCCCGCGAATACACACATAATTGGCACGCGACTGGCCGCTCGAGACACTTTGCGTGCATTCGCTCGTGTGTTGCTCTACAATTTTCTCAGACACTTTTCATCTAATTATAATATTTGAGAAGTTTATTAATTACGACTAATTACGTAATTAGGCGGAATGCAAAAAAATAATCTCAGTATCTCCAAGCGACGGCAAGCAACATTGCCTTGGTTCTGTCCAGCTACGTGGCATTTGCATATTTTTAAATCTTGGTGCATGATACTTGGGACACCCTGTATATTCCCTTTAATAACAGTTACACTTGAAGAAACTTCATGTGACCTCAAAGAATTGTTCACTGAAATGGCGGCATTATATGAGTATTTAAAAGACCTCATAGTAGGAGACAGTTCAATTTCACCACCTGAGTCCCCTCACGCCACCAAGAGACTGGCGTCTCGAGATCTCGGTGGTGTAATCTTCCGTTGTTTAATTGTCTTATACTTCGCTATCACTAATACTGCTTCGCCTTTTCGGCGAAACTGCAGCCTCTTTTTTTTCTCTTTTTTTTTTTATTTTTGCTGTGAGTCCGAGTATAAGCGCTGCTGCGCATGACGGCTGTTGATTCTGATTTCGCGTGATTTCTGCTTTGCCTCATTTTGGTTACTGAGCAAAATACTTATATTTATGACCTCTGCATGCAAGTGGCGATGTTTCCATCCCTAATAAATGTGAATTATTAGAAGAGTTTTTTTTTTGTGCATGAGTCGTTAACATTGCCTACTGGAAACAGAAGCAATACTGAGACACATGTCATTCACGTGCATTTCACACGCCCCTGATAAAATACTCTGCCGAAGGGGTCACTGAACTCTGCAGGTTCATTTTCACGGTCAAAAAAGCACGTAAAGCAATTTGAAGCGAGGTGACGATACAGCATATATAGGCATAGGCTATCCATACCATTATAATTAATTGTTATTTGGCTACCTCCTTCTCCTTCAAAAATATAATAAGCTTTACTCTGTGTATATATTTAACTATATTGTGTCTGTGTGTGGTGTTCACAATGGAAATTAAAAGAATGTTCAAGCGAAAAAATGCGGATGAGGTAGCCGCCGCTCGTGCTTCTAATGCGCTTGTCCTCTTATTGACAGGATTCGCAGAAATAAAACGAAAGTATGAATTAAAAGCCGTGCATGTGAGCGCCGACAATGACGCAGTAAGCTCTTAGCGACAATAAAATGGTAGGTGAAAAGGTAGAGGCAACTCACAAGAAACCCCAAATGATGTGGGTTCTGAACTCTGCTAATGACACTTTAGGTGGGGGGCTCTGCCCGCCCGAAAGCCCCCCCATAGTCGGCGCCTATGCATTTAATAGAGCATTAAGGAGGATATTTTTTACGTGGTTCGCCCGGAAAGAACAATAATAGCTTAAACAAATTCACCGACGATTTGGATACTCCCTAATCCAAAATTTGAGGCAACTCTACAGTTGTTTGCATTTCGCGATATTTTCATTTCATGATATATTGGTTGGTGCGGACAATCTGTCTCGCGTGGCACGCTGCAAACGGAGTGTAGTGTGGCGCGACTGCATCGCTACTAGGGAGATCGCGAGAGGCAGCGCGTGGGTGACGCATGGGCGCGATTCACAACAGCCGCCGCAGACAGACCTCATGCAGCGCTTTGTTTCCATATATGGTATCGTTGGCGTCATCAGTGAGCAGACGATGCGCGCTTCTCTGGCGCCATCTCGTAGCCATCGTCGCCGCAGAGCCCGTCTTGCGCGGCACTGCGCTTTTCTTCTAACGCTTTCGCCACACTCTCCTCCTCCGCTTTCCGCCTCATGGTTCCGCTGCTCCCTCCTCCTCCACTTTCCTCCTCGCTCTCTCTTCGCTATCGCCGTCTTTCATCCTCCGCTGCGCTCCGCGTTCACTCGGTTACAAGGGAAGCCGACGCTCGTGGCTGGAACGGGTGCATAAGAGCTGCGCTCTACGAAGGAATAAGCTAATTTACTGGAGTTTAGTTGGATGTCGGCGACTAAAAGGCCGGATGAACCAGGCAAGCAATGGAGCCAGGTGTTTGTTGAACGACATGGGCCAAAACATTATGGGACTCGTCATGTTATACTGAGTGAGGAGCATGTAGAAGCATAATATTGACCTCTCGTCTAAACGCACCACGCCCTCCCACGACACGACGTTTCCAAGATGCTGAGTTGAGTAATACACACCAGTATTTCTAGGTGTATGTTCAATTATGCGCCAAACGCGCTGTCCGCTGCTCGGGAATCTCGGCCTCACGATAAGACATCGCCGCATCGGACTCACAACCACGTTGGTAGGTGGCATCGGCATGGGTCACCATCTTATAGGATGAGGAATTCAGGATATTACGTTGCGTCGCTTCCAACGCTGCGGTAACAATAGACCTCTCCTTGTTTGCAAACAGCGTGACGTCACTGCGGGGGCCCCTCCCCTCTGCCGCGCCTCCGAAGCGGGCGCTGGTTGGCAAAAAACGTTCATTGCGACCTGTTCTCTCTGCATAAGAGCGCTGCTTGTATATCAACTGCAGGATCGTAATTCTGGCATATTGCTATTTTTTGAAGGGACAGTATTTACGAACTGTGCTTAGGAAGTATAATCGTCCCCGTTTTACCGGTACAACAACGTTGCGTTGTTGCCGAGTGCATGGTTCCCGTAAGTCAGCATGTGGTTATTTCGTAAAAGTGTGCCTCTTCCGTAGATCAAACATCCAAAAAAATGTATTACTCCTCGAAAACGAACATTTTGTCACAGATGATGCGCATTTTCGCGGTGACAAAGTAATACTTCGCTAAATGACTGGCCTGCGAACACAAACTTGTATTGCATTGTCGTGAATGCACTGATTTGCGCCGCATTTACACTGTAGCTTAAAACGATATACAAGATGAACTTCGTCTACAACTACACGGCGGCTCAGTGGAGCCCTACCAAGTAGCGGCGCCTAAGTTAAGATGAGGGAGAAATGCAGAAAAACTTATTAGCCTGCTTTAAGAGCATGGTAAGATACCCTAGGTGGACAAAATTAATCCGGAGCCTTTCGTTGCACTGTCCTCCATAATCCGCTGTGCAGCTTAGGGATGTTAAACACCATAATTTAATTTGAATTATTAGTCTCGGTCATGTGAATGTACTACCCGCCGGGGTGGCTTAGTCAGCTAAGGCGTTGCGCTGCTGAGCACGAGATCGCGGGATCGAATCCCGGCCCCGGCGGCCGCATTTCGATGGAGGTGAAATGCAAAAATGCCCGTGTGCTTGCGTTGTAGTGCACGTTAAAGAACCCCAGGTGGTCAAAATTAATCCGGAGCCCTCCACTACGGCGTGCCTCATAATCAGAACTGGTTTTGGCACGTAAAACCCCAGAAAGAAGAAGATGTGAATGTACAAAGCAAAATCTTACATAAGTACATAATCCGTTGCACGGTAACTTCGCTGTGTCTGCTGCCTCCTTTGCTGCTCTCAACTTTAAAAGACCGAACTTTTGCATGTTTATGTGCACCCTCACGGTGTAAAGTCCGTGCCATAAAGGTGAATCCACCAAGAACGAAAAAAAAAGAAAGTTGAGTTTTACTTAAGACCCGTGCCTGCGTTAAATAGCGATAATTTCCGTGGTTTGCCTTTTGGGCATTCCCCGTGGTTAAATGCATACACGCAGCTACGGCAGTGGCCAAAGCATCGTAGGAGCTCATTTGTAGTCATACCTCTCAGGCGATATATTATGCTCAAACGAGGGTTTCTTTTTTCTTTTTTCATAATTTTCTTTCTGCACACAGCGCAAGTGGCCCCTAAATACATGCGCTCCCTAATCATCGCGTCTCGTTCATTCTCACCTGTTCAATAATTACGGGTCCTCATGTTCTATCGGCGCCTGATCACTACGATTGGTTTTATTACACGCAACACGCGTCCACAGCCTCGTAAGCGAGATGTATTGCTAATCGCGTAGTACACCACACGCGCAATGTGGTCCGTTTCCCTACGCAAAGATAAGCCGATATAGTCGCTGTTCTCGCCGCACACTTTACCACAACAAATGTGGCACACGTCCAAGGAACAACGGATATTCTTCATTGCACAATCCGTCGCAGACCACCACCACGTGCTTCGCGTTCGCAAGTAAAAAAGGCCCAGCGTCGCCACATTTTCATCAGGCAGTTTACCACACGCCGATGTTCTCCGACACACATTACCGCTAATCTGACGGGCAAGAGAATTGTGGAGGTTCACGCAAAAAAAAAAAAAAGAAGAAAAAACACGCGTTCACGTGGCGCCCACCTACACCAACTACTACGCGACTGCACCACGCAGAAAGCCGGTGGCGGCTGTTTTTTGCCAACCAGGGTCACCACACGTGCGCCGATGACGTCACGCTGTGACGTCGTCGGTGCGGTGTGACATACCCCAGGAGAGGTCTATTGCCTAGGACCGAACTTTGTTGAGGCACGACGCAGCGCTCCAAGCAGCGTACATCGTTCCATGAAGCGTCGGCGTGACGTTCGAACAAATCAGCGCCGCTTCAATACCCTCGTCATTCCTCCTCCTATAACTAAACTGCAGCGATCTTACTTACACAGCGTCTGCTCACCCTCCTGTACACGACGGAAAGGCGGGAGAAGGTATTTTGCGACATACGACAAACCCCATTCGCGAAGCACCGTTACCCCTCCAGTAGAATACTAAACGCAAACATTTTATGAAATTTGAGCGGAAGCAAACTCACTGCAGCGGTTAGTGCTGAACCGTATTCTAACCATAGAATATAAATACAGGTGATTGTACAGATAGCATTCGCAATACAACCCACAAAATGTGGAGGACACGAACTGCTTCTAACAATAGACTTGACACGGACAGCTGACCGCAAAAGTTTTCAAAGTAGAGATCGCGATAAAAAGCTATATTTTGTCGAGTCTTCGACACCAGAGGTGAGATTTGAAGTGTGACGTTCATACATGAATTGTAATGCCCTGGCTGGGTTCAGTACATGAACAACAACACAACCGAGTAAGTGGACAGAAGGGACAGCCGCCACCGCAGATCCATTGGCAGAGCCTCGGGCACGTCATGCGCAGGTTGCGGGTTTGGCTCTCACCTGTGCTTTGTCATCTCTTTACTCTTATTAAGATTATGAAGCTTAACGCAACGTTAACGTTCATTAATGTGTAACTGTGCATTTCAACAAAACGAAGTGGTTAACTTATCTCTCCTTTCCATGGATTAATTGTCTGGCTTCCACTTTGATTTACCTTTTCTTTCCCTAATAAGATAAAGATTATTATAAATATAACCTCACCTTCCGTATTTCCGTTTTTTTTATTAGCATGTGCTTAAGGAGTTGTTGGTGTACGTGGACGGTGCCGGCTACTGCTGACTTTATAAATGTTCATAAGCACTCTAAATTTTACAGGCAAAGATGACAAAAAAAGTAACATCTGGTTCAAAGCTCACAACGTACAAATTGTCCTGGGCAGGTGCTAATGCCATCTTTCATGAGCGCCACCTACCAAACACAACACAACAATATTGAAAGAGAAATAGGTAAGATTACAGTAGAAAGGAAGTTCAGCATGCAATGTTGCCAACCAACCCTACTCAGTGGTCTTGTGTCTGTGGTCGTGTGTGTGTGTGGAAACGAAATTCAACTGAAATGTAGAAACTAGTGGGAGCCGAAACGAAAAACTCCACATGACGCCTGCTGTGCGTTTCGCCCACTCTTCACAATCAGTGTGACGTTCTCTTTCTTTTCTTCATTTCACTTTGTCGATTTCTACTTATTACCAACTGAGGAATGGGATTCTTAACAACATGAAACCTGAAAACAAATGGTACTATGCATGGGGTGTTAGAAATGCCACTGATTATGTTATATTTTTCAAAACCTCAAAAATTACTCAGTTGTATAAAGAAATCAAGCTTTCTAACGATGGTCGTGCGGCTGCATGACGTCTGTAGTTTGTGATATATCGGTCGAGATGACGCGCATTAGAGTCAGAATTTCTCGCGCACGATTTTTGCATTCTTTATTACCATTATTGAAGTACCCGGAATGCACTTCAATTACTCTTGCGCCTGGTTTCCCAGTCAGAGACCCACATTCCTCATTGACAATGACAACAGTAGCAGTGGAAGCGGACTGCCTCTTATTTTTGCCATGAAAGTTGAATAGAGAAAAGCAGTTCATTTTGTTCAGTCATTTCAGTTTCTGGTCGTGAGCGTTCACCGTTTTCGCGCGCATCGGAGGCGGGAGTCGTCCAGTCACGTCGCCCTAATAGGAAGATTATCATGCGAAAAACATATACAGATGCTGCGCCTATGACAGAAAATTGCTTCTTTCTTTCCTTCTTCCTTTCTTGCTTTCTTACTTTCATAACTTTTTTTCCACACTTCGAAAAGAAACAAGTTTCGCTTCGGTCTACTAAAATATTTTTACACTGAGCACGGAACAAAAAATATATGTTATCGAAAAGACATCATGAAGTTATTCGCCGCGAACACAGGGAGGCGGCAGTACCGCGTTATATACACGAAAGAAAATGAAGCCGATTGTTCGTGGACGTTGGCGTACTATACCGATGATGGGAATCTAAGCCGGCGAGGCTCTGCGGCACAATACGGGAGAAAACGGAAAAACGGTGGTTCCTTTCTTTGCTCCCTGCCAGGCTGGCGCGAATTTTCGGCCTCTTTCGCTTACTCTGCGCTCCTTTGCGAACCACGTGAATAAGGATTTTGCGCAGCAGTTCTCCCTCCAGGGTGTTCCTTTTTTTTACACCAGTTTCTTTGCTGGCTCCGTTCCGTTTCAAGGAAGCCCCATTCCGCGCCAGGGCATCGAGAAGAATGAGGCAAAATACGCGTAGCGTGCGACAGACGGACAGACACCCCTTTAACTCACTGTTTCCCTCTGGCGGTGAAGCTCGCTTCTAGGAAAGCAAGAGCTAAAATGGAACCGAGATGAAGGCACCGCACCCTCTAGTAGTCCGATCCTTCAATCGTACTTTTTTCGCTACACTTCGCTTCCCTTCATTTAGAATTTTCTAGCAAAGCAAAACAGAACAAAAATGCAAGGATAAGGACTGATGGCGGCGGAATGGCAGCTTGGCGGATGTATTGCCCGTCTGCTTGGAGTTCATTCTAAGAAATACGGTTCTACGCATATATATAGGAGAGCACGAGGTACAGGTACCAATGAACAAATGTTTGAAGTCGTTGGCGAGAAATGAATCACCCAGACTGGGGAAATTAGGACGTCGTTAACACCACGGCAGAATGGCGCACGTGCAAGGTAGTTAATCGATGTTTAATGTTAGCACTGCTTTGCTCTAGCGCCAACCCAACGTCTCGGGAGAGTCGGTGATTACAGCGGAAAAAACATGCTCTATCATTTCGCCTGTGCAATCTGCTCTTAGTCTTGCTTCTTTATTGTGAAAAAATTATCGAGTGCGCAGATAAAATTTGCGAGCTTCCGGGTTTTATTTCTTTTTCGCCAGACGACAGCCCAAGCCCTCAATACCCTAGAATGAAACTGGCAAGCGTGAGCGTGCTCTAAAAAAAAATATCACCGCCCAAGCATTCCGTACAGATGGTTAACCAGCGAAGCTGAAACGTGCGGCCGCAGTGTTTATCAATGGGTTAATTCCGACGGTACGTTAAAGTCTTTCTTAATTATTGGTTACGGCTTTGTGTTTCTTAATTAGGTTACATACACGTTCGGCTGCGACGGAGAGAACGACGGAGAGAACGAACGATGCCCGCAGTCCGCCGTTGTCGCATTGCCGCTTGCGATTCTTCAAAATTAAAAATTGCTTCAAAATTACATCTGTCCGTCACGTAAGACAATGAATGGCACATACCCCCCTTATAAGCCATGACTCATACCCCCGTAAACGCGGCCTCCCCATTACGATGACAGAAGAGAAGTGAAATTCTACGCTGGAATGACGAGTGGCAACGAAGCCACTATGGAAGACGACGACGACGACGAACGCAGGAGCAGTGCCACGAGTGCGTTCGCGCGTTGCGCCGATGGGCGCCAATGATCCAGCTGTGGAAGAAGACGATGACGTTCGAGCGACTGCTGATGATGATAGTTTCTGTGTACAGGCGATAGACGATAGAACTAGTTTCGGTTGCGACATACTCAGACGGATGTGTCGTGACGACACGACACAGAAACTCACATGGGTTTACCGTCACGCGACTGCTTACATGTTATAGTCCTGTAGCTGATTACATTTATAGTCACCGAGACATAAGAATTTTAAAAGCGAAGCTTTTCTTTGTGAACCTCGTCTTGTTTTGTGAGCATGGGGGCTGCGGCCTGGCTGTTTTCTTGCCGAATAGGCCAACGAACCACAACGGAGTAACCACAACAAAGTACCCTTGGTTCCTTGCACCACCACCAGATGGAGCTCGTCTCCGCGCACGCGCGGAGGAAAGAAAGTGGGGAAAAAAAGCAGAGAAGAGACTGATATGACCACATCTTTGGTTAGCAGCGCGACGATCTGCATGGAAGCGAGAGAAGGGATATGAAAGAGCGCTGACTTACAACAATTTTATTGCGCACACAACCAAGGTTTAAATACCACGATAAGGCGCAATAAAACGAACAGAAGGGTAGCACGTGTTCGGGACTCAGCTTCCAACATACGATATGCAAATAATGTGGTTAAATAATGCACTTCTTTATCGCACAGTGACAATGAAGGGGCACTGAGGAGCGCTGTGTCCGCGCCATTGTATTTTGGAATAACCTTGAAGCGGTCCAATTTGTTATTCAACTGCCCGATTATGTGTGTTGCTCTTTCTTTGTTTTCAAGGCTTATGTACCCACTCCTGCTATATCTTGCTTATGGAAGATAGTGGTATTTGTAAATAAAATAAATAAGTGAATATAGATTGGATAACGCTGGATAACGATACTATATAACCACTCGTTCTGTGTGATAAACGTCAATGCAATTATTATTTACAATATTTACAATTATGTTTTAATGATTTACTTTATGGGAAATGTTGTTATTCAAGAAAAAGAAGTCACCAAGTACTCTTATCATGTGTCATGATGCAGATACAAGATACTGATGCGATAAGTATTAGGGATACAGATCCAAGATACAAGCGGATTAACTGTGTATACGATATTTGGCATGTGTATCTTAACATACTTTGATACAATAGTTAACTTCCCATTATAGCTCCACTCCAGAGGCCGCTGCAAGTTAACAGGTCCTTACTGGTGAATTGATTCTCTCCCGCCAGCCAGACATCATTATTTTCAAATTTCCTCCAGTGACAAAGACAAACATTTTCCAAGTTCTAACAATCACCTATATTGCAATTATAATTCCGCAACAGTCGGCGGGGCTGGCCGGGCGTGCATAAGTTAGGGAAAATACGCTGCGCAATCAGGAATTTTTTCATGCCGCCTTTATCACTGGTACGATGCACTGGTACGATGCACTGATTTGCGTCCATTCGTAAAGCAGGTCAGTGTCTTATATCTTATACCTTGTTCGTTTGTATAGTTTTAAAATCTGCAACATTAAGCCTCGGCGCGCAATCTGCATATTACGAAATGAATAGGTTGCACGTGGCTTATTAACAATGTTTATAAGCATTACACCTCGTTCTATATAGATTTTGTTTCTAGGCGCCAGTAAAATGGCAGCAAATATAGTTTAGCCTATGACGGTACTTAAAAATATAGACACACTAGAAAGTTTAAAGAAGCTTGATGAGATGTGTCACCACCCAGTTTCAAAGTGGAGGCTCACATCATCATCATCATCATCGTTATCATCAAAACTGCTTAATAGATTTGCCGACTATATGTCATTATCAAAGCTCAGCGTTTCAGTATAAGCTGCCCGAAAAATATGCTCGGAAACGGGTGCGTGAGGTCTCGGCGATGGTCCTCGCTTGGCAACCGACTCCACTTTCTCATTATCATTAAGGGGCACTGAAAAATTATTGGAAAATGTCCGCAACTTTTGAAAAACATTTACTCACGGTGTAAAACGAATGTGCAAATCTGGCATGAAACTAACCAGAAAATATGACACAAACGGATGCGTCGACAGCGGCAGAAAATCTGAGACTGGGAAACAGCAGAGTGGATATTGGGGTGATTCATAAAAGGCCAGCCATGGAGCCATATCGAACACCAAAGAACGAAATCAAAAGATGGAAGTTTTGTGAAGCATCAAAGCGCTGCAGCACCGCTTTCCGAATCCATTCTCTGAACGTGGTGCTTTAGGCGCAAAAAGTGCCCATGACGACTACTCGTCTGTAGTGCCCGGAAATAGTGCGAGTGAAGCGCAAGAAATGAGGACAAAGGATACAGCACATGCGCTACCCTCCGTCTGTTCTTGTTTTTCTTTTTTGCGCTTCACTTGCAGTATATGTCGTAGCAACACGGCCGAATTTCTACCCTTCACAAGTCTGGAAATAGCGCAGAAACTATTGAGCATATTCTGTTTTCAGCATTTAAAATTACTCGCATAGAGGTGAATAATTGTGTAGTTACTCTGTCTATGATGCCTTGAGCTTTAAAAGGATACTAAAGACAAGGCAATAAACTAGTTTAGACTGATAAAGAATATTCTTTGCAAGCTGTCTTTTCGATAATTTAGCGGTAACAAGTTGATTGTTAAAATAGAAAATGAGGGCCAAAGTTCTATTTCTTGAACATCGCGCCAAAACCCCAGCGTCAGCACGTCAGTGTCACGTTACGGATTTCAAAGTATCTTTTAGTATTTGGGCCGCTTTAACTCAGCAAAAGTTCTTAAAACTTGCTAAGTTCAGTTCTTGGGTTCTTTAGAATTAGAACGCAATGCAGCACGACTTTGCCGATAAAAAAATTAACTACGCATGAGCAGACGGCATCAAAATCCATGACGTCACGCCAAGCTGGCACCGGAACTTCAAAGCAGCGTCGCGACCCATCTTTCGTGTATGCGTCTTTGGCTTTTTTGGTCTTTTACAAGGGTAACTTACTAACGCAGCTCAAATAATTCCTTTTCTCATTAATTGTCAATTTAAAGATAGTATTGGAGAAAAGCAAATGAACCTGGGATGGAAAACAGTAAAAGGACGGCTGGAGCTATAGGGTTAGCACAGAGACAGTAGAGCGACAGCAGGCTCTATGTTCCATGGTATACACTTCACGCTGCTAATTGTAACTGCCGCCAATGTGTTCTGACTCACGTTATGTACGTGACTCCTAATGGTGGACTATTACGACATTTTGTTCAGCACCCGTGAAATAATACGGCAAATATTGTCTTTTAGGCCACGTGATTTCAAACATGTATCGGACCGACATGGAGGCAGATGTGTGACAGCGACGGTTGGGCGATTGCGGCGATCCAATAAAATTACACCATCCAATAATCCAATAAAAATTACACCATCTTCTCGTAGGGGAACCCTGAGTAGTATGCGAAGCAGCCATGGGGTCTACTCAAGGTAGTTTTATCAGCTGTATAAGCTTGGACATGCAGCAGCACCAGCAACGCGCAGAACTGGTGCCGACGCCGTCGGCGTTTTGCCCGCGTTCGCACCGAACGCGCGCGGCGTTGGTGACTGTTGCCAGTTCCTCGGGGACGCCTACCCTTGCGCCTCTAACCTAAGCTGCTTCGCATTATCGCGCGCGGAGCCGCAGGTGTTGCCATTCGTTGCGCAATCCGGAGAGCAGCGTCGGAGAGGAGAGGAAGGGGAGGAGAGGAGATGAGACAAGGAGAGGTAGGAGGGGGAGGAGGATGCGCATGCGCAGTAAGGGTGTGGACAACGTACGGCGGAGGGAGGGAGGGAGTGACATAGCCCCGACCACAAGATGCTTCACATCTAAAACAAAGCTCTGTTATTGCGATAGCAATTACGCTAACTCTCGAGACGTATTTGCAGCATCGCCGTTGGCATCGCCGTTGTCGTGCTGTCCTGCTGTTTACGATGCATGCATGGCCTGCGTCTGGAGAATCATAAGGCCTCCAGAGAAGCGCAGTGCGTGTTGCTCCTAAAGCGGCAAAACCACGTGGACGAACCTTCGCGTTCCACTCAGGCGGTTCTACCGGAGCCAGGGCAGCGTTCCGGCTTCCACTGCAGGCACCGGCGTCGTGCGAATACACATTAACGTTCGTGCTGAGCAGCTATGCGCATACCACACCGTGGTGAAGGTCAAGCTAAATTTATGTAATTCCTTCATTCATGTAAACCTGCAACGCCGCTGGCACGCTCGTCACACCAGCGTTCGGAGATGCTTTCAGTGCAACACTTTCAGTCACAAGCAGTGACTAGATCAGGCACTCGTAAAGTGCAATCAAAGTACTTAGCATCTGCAGCGATGTGCATTGATATTCCAGATAATATGTTTCTGCATTGTGTAAGATACGGTGTGTAAAACTGAAGCCGGAACAGCAATGCAATTTACAACACCGTGTTCATCTCTATTTATTGAAACTGTTTATAAGCACAAAGTTTCTAGCGAAGTTATAAGCTATAAGCACCAGCTTGACTTCCATTCTGCACTTGCAACATTTTACCAAGCGACTCTAATTAAAAAGTGAATTAGTAAAACTTTATTCATTATTATTACTAGTACCGCACAGCCTTCGATTTTCTCAATTGTATTTGGTTATTAGAAAAAAGAGCATAACGGGGTTGCCTCAGAATAAAGTGTAACTGCTGTCAGTGACTGGGTGTCTTTGTGGATTTTGCCATACGTGTACATTGTATCTTAAGATGCACGATACTGTGTATGATGTGTCGAAAATACAGATGACTGACTGATACATGACTTACTGAATGTATCATGACACAGATACAAGATACCCAAACAGTATCTTTAGATAGTATCTAAGATACATGTATCTTCGATACTGTCCAACCCTGACTCATATAGCATAACTGCTTGGTAGAAACTGCCTTGCACCAGTTTCGAGAAAAACGGACTCATAACCTGCACCAGAATGCACTGCTGTTCCAGTTAACATGTTTGCGTGCGTTGGAAAAAAGCAGTACTTATAACTGTTAACTGGAACGACTATGAATTTCACTGCACCAAAAGTTATGGTTTGAATATCGCCTGACTTCAGTTCTGCAGTCGCCAACACGCTCTTTTAAGTTAACAAAACTGACTAGTAAAATTTCTTAATCAATAATCGTGTTACCCATTATCGCAGAAATTCTTGTGTCTGCCACTGCTATAAAGTTTGCTCAGTAAACATCATCATTCTATCCGAAACAACGTATACTTTTATTTCCCTGAGAGTCGTCACAGAAACATGACGTGTTTCTCTGAAAATTTTCAGAGAACTAGGCCAGTATTCGTAAAACAGTTGTTAGTCTAGAACTATTGGTAAAAGTAAGCACCAGCCAATCACGAAGTTCGATGTGTAATTAACGAAGGCAGTCGACCTTTGGCATACTGAACTTACGAACTAAAAGCGTGGTGAATCATACCCTTGTATCGTTACCTATACGGGGACATGCACTATATAGCTTCAACAAAGTTATCAGATTTTTCTCTTTTGCGGTGCCGCTTGCGCAAGTTATTTTGGGCCTTTAAGAACATTTTCTCCTCGCCTTTGTCGGTACATAGGCTTTTACGTAAAGTGGCCGGGGTTAATTGAAGAATCAGTTTTAGAGTTGTGAAACAACACGCTTACGTCTGCTTTATTTCACTTGCGAAAAATATAGAGATCATATGAAAAAAATTTTTGCGCATGCAAGCAACATGTGAATGCAGTAAAGCGGATTGAGTAAACAAGCAACTAGAACACTTTTCAATGAACACGCAAACGCTGGTCACACTGAAGTCTGCAGTTATCAGGGCCTAGATCCAAAAAAAAAACATTTAATAGAGTCAACGTATCTTTATTTAATGCCCTTAGTTTCCATTGGTACCTGTTGGTATTCTTAACATAGTATTATAGCAGAAGTGTTCAATGAAAGCAGCTCTAACAAATTATATTTCCACCCATATCAACCAATAAATTAAGTGAAATGCGAAGTGGAATCAGCAATGCTTACATGCAACATGCCCATGATTAAATTGAATAACTAAGTTAAAATTTTAGAGAAAACTGACATTGTCAGCGCTTGGTCAGCGCTTGCTACCAGTATTGTTCTATGAAAGTACATGAATATAGTTAGGATATACCGGGTGTTTCAGCGAACACTTTCAACATTTTTAAAGGTTGCCTGTGGCAGATAGCACAATTCTAGTTCATGAGCTGGTCTACTAGAAGAGGCGGACATTAATTGCAAGAAAAATTGAAATCCATAATCGACTAACAAAATTCACTAATGAAGTTTTTAACTAATTACTTTATAGTCCATATTGCAATATACAAATTATAGCCATGGAGTTCGCAAGGCGGATGCACTTGAAATGAATTCTCAGGATGACACCAGTTTCGAGATACTAATTTCCGTGCTTTGCGGAGAAATGCATTGGCATTCCAGTTACTTTTGTGCTTCAATGCATAAAACGACGTTTTGTTAAGAATGTAACTAGAACGCCAATTTTTGAAATTGTTTGCTGAAACACCCTTTATTTTGGTTAAAGAGGATGAATTTGCAACTGAACTCAATGGTTCTGGCATTTGAATGGGCAATATCCTTCTTTATTGTAAGGAATCCTATATGCATTTAATTTCACAACAATGTTTGCGCTGCTCACAAACAATTACCACATACTTTTCAAATGCTAAGTTTTCAAATTCGCTTGACATCTAACATGGTCGATGCCTGCTAACCGGATCTTATTCCCAAGATCCCTTTCAGCACGCTCCGTATCGTGCCGGACTCTTTCATCGTAAACACCTCACGGCGTACAAAGTAATTCGCATCACGTGTGTGTGTGTGTGGGGGGGGGGGGGGGGGGGGGGGGGTTGATAAAGAGAAAAAATGATGGAATGATGATGAATGGAAGGCAGTAACTGCGGAGGCAAGCGCGTGGGCAAATAACGTAGGGGTAAGTACACGGCACCAATGTTGTGCTGCTCCTTCGTCTTCGAGGCACTACAATGTCCTAATATCTGTGCATGTGTGTGTGTGTGTGTGTGTGTGTGTGTGTGTGTGTGTGTGTGTGTGTGTGTGTGTGTGTGTGTGTGTGTGTGTGTGTGTGTGTGTGTGTGTGTGTGTGTGTGTGTGTCTGTGTCTGTGTGTGTTTTATCCGCGTGTAATCGAGCACACCCCACTCGCTTTGGAAGAAAAAGAAAAAGCCTGCTAGGGGCGCTTTTCGCGTGGGACGACCGAGCGTCGTAGGTGGCTCGTGTGCGGCGTCTACGACGTCTTCGCGCAGATTGCAAAAGCAGCTGGCTTCGCATGAACGGAGTGGCTGCGTATACGCAACATTATCATGCAACGCTGGTAGCCCATACGCACGCGCTTGAACTACGTGAGTGCGCAAGCGTCAAAACCGAAATGAGCGGCTCACGTGGCTTGGGGAATAGTAATTGACCAATTTGGCGAAGGGTGCGTTGTGGAACGCCCCCAATTACTTTGTCGACTTACCCCTCTTTTTTATCACGTGTCTTTGGGTTGCCCTTCCGGTGGAGGGCAATTCACTTTTCGTCAGGTTAGGTATTACGGAACATTGGGTCAAGAGGATCTTTGGGAAATGTGGTTTTCCTGTTGTTAGGGGTAACTTGGTACACGCTCGGAATGCGATGTTCAGCGCACAAAGTGAGCCAGGTGCTTGGTGTAGCGGCAGAGCAGTCGCTCAGCTGACTTCCAAGGTCACCCTTGGCTCGGACTCCGCTCGGGGTGTCTGCGTAGCTGTGAAGTCAAGATAGGCTCTGTATATACTAAGGGCTGTTTTACATCTGCATGTACGTTATTCACAAATGCTGCGACACGCTGAGTAGACCTTGCAAATACAAGCATTTCATAGTGACGGTCCTGAACATGGGCAGGGTGCTTCTGGAGATGGCTACAAGTTAGTTTGTGTTGTAGTTGCCGTATGGTGGTAATATAATAATTACTATTATTATTATTTCCAGGACCACCAGGTTGTTCCTGACTACGTTAATACAATTGATTGATTGATTGATTCAATAGTATTATTATCAAGGTCATTATCAATCATATAAACGTATCTGTACTAACACCATGTAGCGAAAAAGAGAAGCAGGTGACAAATTGTCTCCTGAAAGGGACACGACGCCCAACCGCTTGCAGAGGAGAAAGAAAGAGTAAGGAGAGAACGAAATGGACGACGAAGGCCCACCACAACACTTCGCATCGCACACAGTGTATAAGCACTTTAGACACCGAGACGAGTGCCGTAGCTGGCAAGAATTCTAGAACATCTTTGTGAGCCTCGCATCGAGTTGAAGCTTGACCTTTTGGAAATAATATATAATTGAGCGGAGTTGGAGAAAGGTCAAGCTGCTCAAAACTGCTTAGCAGTATACAGAACAACGGCAGAATGTTGGCCATTCTAAAAACATGTGCTCAAATGTTTCGGTGTATAGTGCCGGGCACGAAAGGCTCGGCCTACGTCCTTGCCGGGGAAGGCGGTGTGCTGCTTTACTCTTAACGCACCCAATGCGTAACCTGAGCAAAAGGGATCTTGCGCGGCGGGCTAAAGCAATGCTAGTGATTTTTGTAGGGTGCGGCTCTTTGGCGACACGTTTCACGGGCTGTGAGCATTGTAGGCGGCGGCGTATAAGGCAGTCGGGTGTCATCAAATTTGTGTGAAGTACTTTCGAAAATTAATATTTTATGTTGCACACAACCATCAGAAAAAAAATCACCTGTTGTTCGTTTCTGCAGTGAACGCAGCGATTTATATTAAATGCTTTAAGGTTAGTTAACATTCCCTGTCATACTATAACACAAGTGAGAAATAGTCGTTGGCGTCTATTCAGAAAAATAGAGCCAAATGAATTAACCATGAATTTTGTCTCGAACTCCCCCGAAAAGCGTGATAAGGCGTAATGTGAGGGATGAAAAAGAAAAAAAAGAAGAAAGAAAGAAAAATATTGCCGTATTATTTAAATTGGTACCGATATAACGGAATAAAAGAAATAAGGAAAACTGCTTGGCTAAGAGGAGTGGCTATTGCCCAGAAACTCCAACAAGCGGTTGCATTATTACGTGGGACGTATACGATGGACTAGCCACACGTCCTTACCCTCAAGGAAGTGTGACCAGTCCATCGTATACATCTTGCGGCTGCTGCGAGACACTTCGGCACCTGATTTTGGGGTGTCCCTCTTTCATTGCACAGCGCACGTCGATAGTGAGGGACTACGGTGCACAACAATCCACGAATGTTTCTAACCCAGTGGTTGTGCGTCTCGATGCGATCAGGCACATCGCGCTCTCCTTACTTTTCTAGAAGTAACTAACTTAGCTAGGTTCACGTTTGTAAGTTATTTTCTGTTTTTACATATCACAATACCTTAGACTCCTTTTTCCTCTATTATAACATTCTTTAGTAACGTGACCTGCAGTGACCGGCCCAACTGTGCGTGACATGTACTGTGCGTGTGTGTGCTCTTTCTTTCCTTTTTCCTCCCCTTCTTTCTGGTTTCTGTCTTCCTCCTTTCTGAAGAGTAGGCAGGCGTTGTTCCCCTTCCGGTGGCAGTTGCCAGCCTGCTCCTCACTTTCCCTTTTCCTGTCGAGTGTATAAATGTTTTCAATAAAATAATAATAATAATAATAATAATAATAATAATAATAATAATAATAATAATAATAATAATAATAATAATAATAATAATAATAATAATAATAATAAAACAATAGGAAAAACTATATTTTCGGCAAGACACCACTGGTGGTAGCGGACGTTAGTATCTATGTGGTAGTCACTAAGGGATTGACTAATTATACAAAAGACTCCAATAACACTTTTAATTGTGTCATGAATAATTATCTAAACTTAACTAATGCGGTTTAAAATAACAATTTTCACGAGCTTGCTTTAATTGTACAATTGAGCATAGACAGCAGGCAAGGCATAACTAGAAGTTGCGTATCTTGCTCGAAGTTGCGTATCTAGAATCATAATTCTGAGAAATAAGGCTGCACAAATTGTGCGTTGAATTATATGGCATTCTACTTAGGTTTCTTTCACACTGCCGGTAAAGTGCAATGCGGAGAAATGTTGTGCCACAGACTTCAATATACGCTTTGAATTTCACGCGAGCTTCACTGAAACTTCCTCGAAATCGATTACTGACCTGAAGCACTTCTCGACCATGTTGGCACGCGGTCCGTTATGATTCGCGGCGTTCACTAACGGCCGCTCTTTCGATCTCCTCTTCAGCTCGCGAAAGCTCGTTTTAAAACGATAACTGTCATTGGGACGTCCTATAGCTGCATTCTCTATTGTCACTGAGGGTCGCTGTCCTAGTAGCGCACCGGTCATCACAATGTCGTTATGCTAACAACAGTTACATATACAGAAGATTGAAGATACCTCCGCGGGCAACGAACCTGGGGCATTGAACAAAATTCACAGGGTCTCTTACGTTATTCTAAGACGGCTTGAAGGCGAAAGCCCAAGTGCCGATGCCTTAAAGACGGACACATGACATACACATCCCCTTAATTTCACTTAGTCTACTTCACTTAGTCATCCCTCTTAGTTCGCTTGCACATCCTCTTAATTCGCTTACTGATTCTCTTAATTCGCTTAGTATACTTCGCTTAGTCATCCATCTTAATTCACTGAGTCATCCTCTTAATTCGATTAGTTTAATTCGCTTAGTCGTCCTCTTAATTCGCTAGGCATCAATCTTAATTGTATTGCCTTTAACTCGCCTGAGTCATCCTCTTAATTCGCTTACGCATCCCTCTTAATTCGCTTAGTCATCCCCTTAATTCGCTTTATCATGCATTTAATTCGCTTTGTCATTCATTTTAATTCGCTTAGTCATCCACTTAATTTACTCTATCGTCCATCTTGCTTCCTTACGGGGGTATGAGTGCTTACGGAGGTATGAGCCATTGATGATGATAGTTTTTGTACCTTTCGTGTCGTCGACGCGTTTTCACTCAATGACATTGAAGGTCGACCGAACGATGAGACATATAAGACGTTCACCTTAATAATGAATTCAGCTCCACAAACACGATCACAGAAAGGGGAGGCCATAAAGAGAGGGCGAGCGCTTGCTATCATCTGTTCATTTTTGCAGACAGTGACCCTATAAAAGGTATGCTTTATCATAACGCATTCACACCATCCAAGTGCCCTCACACCTCGCTTCACACCACCAAAACTAACAAACACTTTCCAGATAACGCATTTCTGAATCAAACAAGCTCACTGATGTCACTTACACAATTTTTACCTTTCCTTTTGATAAAAAACGCTGCCAGGATTTCGCGAACTGCTTTGTTTTTGCTCTTTCCTGGGATCCGTATCTCCGCAAAGCGTGGCTCACATGCATGCTTAAATGCCCGCTGTCCTTATTTTTGCCATTACGTTACGCCGCTCGATCGTTGACGCAGCATCCCGTCTGACCAAGCTATCCTTCTCCAGCGTGTTAAGGATATTTCGTAGACCGCCTGAGCGGCACACTTCGTGTACAGCCAGGCATGTTTCTCATTACAGCTTTTCGGCTGCTGAGCATCATTCCCGGGCTATGTAACTCTCAAAGAGAGTATACAGAACGCAGCGGCGCAGTGGTCTGCGGCCGCTTTGACGGACCCATTTGTGTACACTTGGAGGCGATTCTTGTAATTACTCGTCAAGTGTTTCTAGGACGACGAACATTGCTTCACCAGATGAAACAGTGTTCTTTGAATGCAGTCTCGGTACACTTAAGCTGCAGGTAATATCTTCAAATGCCCAGGGTGGCCCTATCTTTTGCCTGTCTCGAGCAGCGCAACGCTAAGTGGCGAAACGTGTTCAGCGCTGCATATAAATGTGAATGTATACCCTGGCAGCTATACGTTGGAGAAGGGCTTTGCCGGGGCGATGACTCATTTAGCCGTGGCAACTGAGTCAAGACCGGCTGGACCGTGTGGTCGCATCAACAGTTGTCGAGGGTGTGGCAATAGCTGTTGCCTTACGAAAGCTAGACTCTGCCTGCTTGAGATGTCGTACTCCTCACGAGCTCGAAGGCTGCATTGCAACGACTCTGTCACGGTTTACCATTGAGCAAGTTCCCACGCAAGTCAATGTCAGTCACGAAGGCTTGAATCTGAAGTTTCAGTGGACCGCCTCTCACATTGGCATTTCTGAAAATGACGAAGCTGACACTTTTGCGTACGCAGCCCTCTCACATCCCCATGAAGTAAAAGTACCAAAAAGCAATCAAGTCACGGAGTCGGATATCCGTGCTCACTTTGTATCACTTTGGATTTCGCCACATGCGCCCTGCGTAACCAGGCGGTTTCGTCGAGAGGAAGCCTCGATACTGCATAGAATAAGGACAGGCTCTGCTATACCCCTGCATGGCTATTCAAGACGGAACATACCGAGCCTCCACTGTGTAATTAATGCAATGAGACAGGAGACATCGAACACATTCTGTGGTCGTGACCAAGCTACCGTGGGGAAAGGGCCGCTCTACTTGAGACCTTATAAAAGGAAGGCCTCCTACATGCGTGTATTCAGCACCTTTTCTTTCCGGAAGGATCTGCTGTAGCCCGCAAGGAAGCTTCCCGCCTTCTTGTCACATTTTTAAGAGAACCTGAACTGTTCGTTGGACAGTTGGTGAATACACCAGTGACAGTGAAAGAGACGCTTAGTCGGAGCAATTGCCGACCTTGATCGCCAAGCTAAACCCACGTGTAGCTACTACACATTATGGAGTACAGGAAGAAGTACAGAAAGCCATACGTGAATATCCTATGTAAAATTTATAACGACACCACACCTACCTTAATTCTCCAGAAGAAAAGTAGAAAGTTACCGATCAAGAAAGGGGTCGGGCAAGGAGACACAATCTCTCTGATTCTATCACTGCATGCTTAGAAGTATTCAAGCTAATAGACTAGCAATGAATTATGAGGGAAGATCAACGGCGAATATCTCATCAACCCACGGTTTGCATATGACATTGTCCTGTTGAGCAACGATGGGGATAAATTACAACAAATGATTGAGGACCTTAGCCCAGAAAATGTAAGAATACGGTTGAAGATTAATATGCAAAAGACGAAAGTGATGTTCAATAGCCTGGCAAGAAAACAAGAATTCTTGATTGACAGTCAGCCTCTAGAGTCCGTGTCAGAGTACGTTTATCCAGGTGAATTACTCACAGGAGAACCTTAATCATCACGAGAAGTAAATTTAGAGATGAATAAAAATGGGTTGGAGCACAAATGGCCGGCATTACCAATCATTACTGGCTGCTCACCACGGTCGTTGAAAAGAAAAGTGCAAAATTATTGCATTTTACCGGTGTTAACATATGAGGCCGAAAATTGGAGGTAAACAAAGAAGCTCGAGAACAAGTTAAGGACCGCTCAATGAGCGATGGAACGAAAATGTTAGATGTGACATTAAGAGACATGATGACGGCGGTGTGGATTAGAGAACAAACGAGGGTAGCCGATATTCTAGTTGACATTAAGAAGGCAAAATGTAGCTGGGAAGGGCATGCAATGTGTAGGGTATATAAGCGGTGGGCTAATCGAGTTAGAGAATGGGTGCCAAGAGAAGGGAATCGCAGTAGACGACAGCAGATAATTAGGCGGTGTAATGAAATTAGGAAATTTGCAGGCATAACTTGGAATCAGCTAGTGCAAGACAGGGGTGACCCGAGATTGCTGGAAGAAGCCTTCGTCTTGAAATGGACCTAAATATATGCTGATGATGATGACAAATAGAGAGATACTCGCGTTCTCATTAGCGCACCTTCTAATTAGCTTTTGATTACAGCTGCGTGCGGAAGAAGGGACTCCTCTAGTCTAGATGAAGACCTCACGAGTACTAGTCTTCTTGCGTGTGCGCGCTCAGGTGTTTGTTTTGTATTTCTTGAGGCAGCAGTGCGAAAAGGAATGTACGAAAACCGTAGGACGTGCTAAAAGAAGTGAACCCTGAGATCTCTCACCCGACCTCTCGACTCCTTTCGCACTCTAGCTGGGAGGTGCAATAAAAAGGCAATACAACGAGAAATTTTATAATAGATAATTGACTGGGCAACGCAGTCCTGCCCTCGCGTGCCGGGGAAGGTCGCGTTACGCTACAAATTGCGCGCGCCGATTGTCTGAAGCAAGACAGCCACTGCGCTTTGCGTTGAAGCGGTAGCACGGGACTATGACGATCGCAGCTCAAAGGCCAAATTCAAAAATTAGTATCTTGCTTAAAGTAAAAATTATAATGAAACAATGACGTAAATCGTGCGCAAGTAAGCCAGCACATCTAATGCACTTTGTCCCATATTTTTACGAGGAGTAACTCATTGCGGAAACCGTAGACGAAAGTGGACCAAAGCCGAATTTTTTGTATATTTGACATGTTATTTCCGATAATTACTCCAGTGTATTGGCGCCTAACTAATTTTCGTGTAATCTACATATTTAAAAACTCTACAGCTCTGCGACAATCCAGTAAAGCAATTACAATAAACAAATCACCAGTAGTTTTGCCAGGAAAAATTGGCAATTTGGTATATTTTTTGTAAAAATTCGGGACCCCTACAAGAGACTTTTTTTTAACCGAAGTTGCCAATAAGCACATTCACATACTGAATACGAATCTTTGTAGGTTCAGTAGGTGACGTTGCCAATAAGCGTTAGGCATTAAATTACCTTTTATAATAATTTTCTTGCAGAGCCATGTTTCGCGCACTTAAACTTTGAAAGCACGTTTGGTGAAAGCAAACACTTTTTTCAGAAAAAATATTTTAGGAAATTGCTCTGAGCAAGATAGTAAATAGCCATGATTTTTTCAAAGCGAAATCTTAGATGGTTGAGTGATACGTTGGGGCACTTGGCGTGGGACCCAGCAATGGCGTGCAAGAAACAAATTTCCAGCAGCTCGAAATGAAAAGAGTTGACTGATTGACTGATTCATTTGTTTGTTTGTTTGTCTGTTTGTTTGTTTGTTCAGGCTTATCTAGACGATTCACATGGACTATGAGAGACGCCGTAGTTGGGGACTCCGGAACAATTTCAAGGAAGTTGGGTTATTTAGCGCGCACCCGAAGCGTGATGCACAAGAGTCGGTGCACTTTGCACGATTGGCCGATGCCGGGTATAGTGCAAACCATGGTGCCAGATATACTAGAACATCGGGAATGTTAGTATTGAGAAATGCAAAGGCCCAGTTTTGAGCTTCTTGACTTGCCCGCCGCGGTGGCACGTGGCCCTGGCTTTCTGCGGCTGAGCGCGTGGTTGCGGGTTCAATTCGTGGTCAGGGTGGCCGCATTGCAGTGGCTACAGAATACGCCAACGCTCGTGTACAAAGTAGATGCTAGTTAAAGAAGCGCAGATGGTCAAAATTAACCCGGAGCCCACCAATACGGTGTCTCTTAGAGTCAAGCCACGGCTTTGGGCCGTCAAACCCCGCCAGTTATTAAACTTTTTGAATGTGGTCACATCGATGCAGGTGTATATAAAGAAATCAGAAACTGCATTGGCGTAAATGGCCCTTAGTTCTGCCGCCAAAAAATGTGGAAACGACTGCGGCCTCTGTGCCTCCTTTCGCGTCCGCTCCCGGCTCTTTATTAATTTAATTCTGCTGGAGGCGCCCAGGTAAAGGGAAAATAACACACAAACACATTTGTATGCGTTATTAAAGTTCGGGTACTTAACCTTGCCCTCTAAAAGTATCTATACTAAAGAAAGAGCTATTTTTAGCACACTAGAAGATTTAGTTTAAAGCCTACAGAAATAGGAGAAGCAGGATCTCATTGTTACAAAGGGAGAGGAGAACGTGACACTGCCTTAGCAAGAAATAGAATCTCTCGCGTGTCTTCTATTTATATCTACGTTTCTCGCAGTACTGTCGAACATGGGTTTGCTGGAAGAAGAAATGCACGTGGCGAACATTCCCGAATGACGCCATAACTCTACGCCAAATACGGGGTGATCATTTTTAAGTTTGATTAAATTTTTATTACTCGCCTGTTGCAGATAACAAAGTTATAGTCCTGACTCTGGATTATTCAGAGAGGCGGACATTACTTGCATGAAAAATCGAAACATATATTGAACTAATAACTCTGCACTAATTAACTTCTTAATTAGTTACTTCACGGCACATATTGCAGTTTACGAATTGTAGCCAGAGCTGGTGAGTTTGCGAGGCATATCCATTTAGAATGAAATGTCAGGATGACACCAGTTTTGAGATATGCACCATCAAACTCGCCGTAAAAATGCGCTGTTGTTCCACTTACTTGTTTGACAAAACACTATTTTATGCATTGAAGCACAAAAGTAACTGGAACACCCATGTATTTCGTCCCACATTTTGGGTAATAATATCTACAAACTGGTGTCATCCTGGAAATTCATTTGAAGTGGATACGTCTTGCAAACTCACCGGCCACAATTCGTAAATTGCAATATGTGCCGCAAAGTATTTAATTAAAAAGGTAATTTGTCATTTGTTGTTAATTAGTTTAATACGGGTTTAGATTTATCGTGCTAGCAATGTCCGCCTCTTCAAGTAATCGAGCTCAACGATAAGAATCATGCTGTCTGCCACAGACGATTTGGAAAAATTCCGTAAAACTTAACAATGATCACACTGTATACGAATCTTGCCTTTCGTTGGCCCAGAACGCCAACGACGCCCGGACTAACGCATTAGCCGGAAGTGAACGTGGTTGTGTATCGATCTAATTTTTTTCACAGAATTTGGTAAGTAGCCGTGCCATAGCAACATCTACGGAGTAACAAATGATAGTTCTATAAATTGCTCACTCGTGTGAGTGCGCCTGCAAGGACGTGCGATTGCAACGCAGATTGCTTACATCATTAGCGTGTGCGAAAAGGCCCCGCAGATAGCCCATAGCGTCAAAGCCCCAATTTTAAATTTGTGTGGGGCGGCTGCCACTTTAAAGGACGTCATATAAACCATGGCAGGGATAATGTGACAATTCAATGCCGATCCCATCACTTCTTTTCGCGCTTCGCCAGAGGTCAGAGCGGCGCTCGCTTCCGCGTTATCAACTGGACCAGCCGTCCGTGAACGGTGAATTATAAGAGTCGCATAAGCTCAAGCGGAAGGAATCGCTACGTTATGCCGGCCTTCAAAAAGGTTGGACCCTTGTGGCGCAATTAAATTTAATTGGGATAAACTGTAGAAACGTGTTTCGATGACCCTTTGCTTGGTTTAGCCATTCCCCTATCCAGAGTCTCGGTGCTTTAGGTAGTTGAATAAGTAAGCGAGGCATTGTTGCATCGACCTACCTACCTTCGTCAACATCTTGTGTCGACAAGAAATTAGGCCTGCTACATTCGGAATTCCCGAGTCAAAGAGAAAGTCATTGATGAACAGGAGATTGATTACGGTGTCAGAACGACGATGAACAATTCTGCCGGTTTCCGGGGGTTTCAGCTCACGTTCTCGCTAGGTATGGTGTAGATCGGGTGTTCTATTGAGCTTTCCCAGCCCAGGAAGTGAAGTCACGTTGAAACATTTATGCTTGGCGTATATAAGAAGTTTCCTCACGGTCAGTTTTCTAAGACTGCGATGGAGGCCACAGAATCGCTTGAACGCTTCGCACGTGCAGCAACGCCCATTCACCAAGGGCAAGCGTTACCTGTACTATACGTCGGCTAGCATCATGCAACTTGAGGCAAACCATTGAGCGTTTCAGCTGTGGGCGATCGGGAGAACTCTTGCGAGTACCCAAGTTGCCTTACGTGCCCGCCTTAGCAAGTTTACAATGTAAATGGGCGAATGCGTGAAGGTTTGCCACGAACAGCCAAACAGTGATCATTCAGTAAAGCTGCAGCAATAGAATATTAGTGTCTATGCCATTTAGGCATACCATGCTCTTCGAACCTTGTCAATTATCCAGACATATGCTGTGTCTAGTCTTGAGAAATGTTAAATCAGAAGCCGAGGGCCATTTGCAAGCTCTACTCGTCAATGGAAGCTCTATATTCTTTCAAGTCGCATCTCCAAGCTTCCGATTTTTCGATGTTTATTGCAAGGAAGATTCGGCATATGGATTTCAGTGTTCATTAGATCCTCGAAAACCTGTGTATTTAGGCGCTTCGACGGGCGTAAACGTAAAAAAAAGTCAATGTTAGTGGGCGAAAATAAATAAGTTAAGAGAACGCTTTTAAGATCCTGAAGATACGTAGATGAGAAATGGAGGCAGATTTCTGCTGGTGGCCAACGAACGAGCTTTATACCGCTAGTGTCTTGGTACATAATAAATATCTGGGCCGGTATATGAATTAAGAGTCTTTATAAGCTAGAACTCTCAATAAACAATTAACTGCCAGCGAGATCGTGATGGCAGACACATTGTTAGAGAAGGTGGCATGTCTATGGCTTACAGCTCTTACGAACGAAATGCTCTGCAAAGTCGCCCCCCCCCCCCCCCTGGTGTGTTCATTTGCATGACTTGTACCCTTTAAGAACTGCGTTGTGGTTTTCTCAAGAACTGTATTATCAGGAAACCCTGTCTCTATCAAGGATATTTTTTCTTCCCTGAGGTAACATTGACTCATTTCCCCACTTGATGTTCCGTTGTACGATTTCTGACTTGACCTTGTTACATCTGAGGAGCAAGAAAAATCTTCGGGCAACATTACAAATCGTGGCATTCTTCCACAACCGTCGAACTTTTCATTTGTGAGGCCTGTACAGGTCGTTTGAAGCCTGTACGATCTGGATATACAAGGAAGAATGCTATACGGAGTAAGGATAGTAGTTTTATCGGCTGCATAAACTTGGACACATTCGCTTACTAACTGAATTAACAAGCATGGTGTCAGCGCGCACAAGCAAACATGAATAGTCCCACTCGACGACCGCAGACATCCGCTGTCAAAACACTGGCGTGAGGAAGCGCGGCTGCAGCAGCGAGCGAGGGTTCGTGCGGTGTATCGCTTCAACGGAAACTGAGCGGCGAAAGCACAGCGCATTCAAAGGTAAGATGCGTGTGGAGATCGCTTTCAAGATACGGTGCATGCCAACGCTCGCAGCCGCGTAAAGTACAAGTACGCAGTTGCTGGCAGAGTAGAAACAGCACCCCCTCCCTCCCGCGCTGCCTTTCCGCTTTCCTCCTTTCGTGTGGGAGATTGAGTTCCCCCTTGCGCCATTAGCAAAATACGCATTTGGTGCCGCAGCTAAACGTAGCCTCCCCTCCGTCCCTCCCATACCCCCACGGCCCTTCGCACGACGGAAGACGTCGAGTTTGCTCTCCGCCTTGCGCTCGCTCTCCGTGAAAGCCAGCGTCCCTCACGGGCTTTCACTCGCACATACAGCATACGGCACGCGGCGACGACTTTATCGCTTTTGGACTTTATACGGAACCTCCCGGCTACGGCGACGGTGGCGACGATGACGACGACGGCGACGCCGACGGCAGAAATCAGCTTGGAGTGTCCATATAATTGCTATCGCAATAACAAAAATGATGTTTGATAGGACTGCAATAAAAAAAATGATACGACTGCACTTGTCGCTTTTTCCAGCTTTGGTGAAGGAGTCTTCAAATTACTCGAAGCTTGCTCGGTATCGAGGTCATATCCATAGCACCAGCTTTCGCAATCCATGATGATCTCCGAAAAAAAGGTCTGGGTCAACTTGGATGTGATTTTTCAAATCCTTGCACAAAATCAAACCAGTGATCTTTGTTTCGTTTCTGGTCCTTTGTGAGCAGGCGGGGAACAAACATCGCGGCAACCTGTCTGAAGCCTAATTTCCGCATTAGAAATCCTCTCACAAGAGCTTCAACGCATGACAGCAGTTTCTGAAATCTTGTTAGTTGTTTAGTGACGACTGTCGCCTTCTTTTTTTGTTGTATTTTTTCGTTGAACGTTTTAGTCAATCTCATAGGTACAACCGGTTCAAGATACGGCGAAATGAGTATGTTCTTAGGGCTCATTTCTGCTCTTGGAACTGCTGAAACCCCTCAAAATCTCGTGTATGACTCAGTGCCTCCTCCACAAATGTCGTTTGAAACATTTCAAGTGTTTATTTGTTTCTTTTACCAAGAAGGAATCAGAAGAACGGGGAGTTTCAGTGTCTAGTACTAACAACCGTCACGATTTCACCAGAGTAGCAGGATAACAGTTGGGAAAACTGTCACCACAAACCCGCAAGACACCTTACGGCGAGGTCGGCCTGGGTGCTGACTTGTGAAGGGCCCACCTACACCCACCTAGCGGGAGAACACCGTAATACAATTACGAAAAGCTCCATAAAGCCAGTCCGTTTTTTTTCCGGATTCCCCGTATAGTAACCGGGTGACAGCAATGGCATCACTGATTTTTTGTACTCCGGTGATGAAACGTTACTACCTGTTCCATTACAACCTGTGTCGAACGAAGGTGGTACACAGGGTACCGCCTTCGTTCGCAAAGGGTATCGCAAAGTGCTGTCTGCCCCAGCGAGACAGAAAGAAATAAAGGAAGAAAGAAAGAAAGAAAGAAAGAAAGAAAGAAAGAAATAAAGAAAGAAAGAAAGAAAGAAAGAAAGAAAGAAAGAAAGAGTTGGTGTTCTTGTGATTTGTTTAGAGCATGGCGCCCCTGGTCTAGAGATAATGATGACCGTGGCGATGTCGCGGGTCGCCTGCTGAACCTGCGAAGCATGTGTGACACTGGCACATTGCCGCTTTGCGGTGTGATGCACACCGGCGTGATGCACAGGCGTGATGCACAGGCGTGATGCACAGGCGTGATGATGCGGCGTGATGCACAGGCTGCTATGCGACGTGATGCACGCCAAGGACAGTTGTAAGGTTGACAGTTATTCGCGTGTTCGCTTCCTGCGTATGTGGCTTAATGGAAAGTGGCGCGTAAGCACGTGCTGGCCCTTTTTAAGCAAATCGTGGATATGCGACGTGACGCATGCACCAATCGTTTCAAGGCGTTAGTTGGCGTTGGCACAGGGATAGTATGCGTACGTCTGTGGTCTAATGGATGGAGCGGGGCCGTCCAGATTGCAACGGGCGGTTGTGCTGGGAGACCCTGGTTCGAAGACCACACGATTTTCTTTTTTATTGAAGAACGCTCAAAACAAGGCAAGACGACAACGTACTGTCTCTAGTGTACGGCAGTAGCGCTAGATGGCAGCACAGCATCCACAGCTATATAAGGGCTCAATAAATAGTGTTGGGCACTTGCCCGCCCGGGAGAGTTGGCTGCTGCGTCATTCGCTCGCTCGACATGGTGTCAGAAGTCGACCAAATAAGTTTACGGACCACGGGATCTCAGGAGGAGGAGGAGGAGGAGGAGGAGGAGGAAAAGGAAGAAAGGATAGGCAGGGAGGTGAACCAGACGCACGTCCGGTTTGCTACTGTCATAATATATTGCACGCGGGAGTGACAAACACAAACATATGAACACAGTGTGCCGTGCGGTGGCGAAGAGGACAACGACTCTTGGCCAATACCCATGAGTGGGTATGTACTTTAAGGTCGTCATCATCATCATCGACACCGACTGGTGAACGTCGACAGTGGCGCCTCAAAAAGCGTGGCTCGAGGGAGCGTGGCCCGTGGCGTGAGCGGTGCGCGAGGTTCGGCGTTCGACAGCACAGGGGCTTCCTCGCTGGGCGTCCGGCCCATAGGAGCTATCGCCGCCCGCGTCACTACGTCTGCACCCCAATCACAGCTAGTACCAGCTGAGAGGCCACCTCGTCAAGGTCTTCCGCTGGGCAACTGGTCCAGGAGGGCTGGCGGTCCTGAGCCTGGCTGTTCGAGCGTTCGGGTGAGCGGTCACAGGGTTACCTCGTCCAGTTCTTCTGCTAGGCAACTGGTCCAGGAGGGCTGGCGGTCCTGAGCCTGGCTGATCGAGCGTTCGGGTGAGCGGCCACGGGGCTAACTCGCCAGCTGTGGACGTGACTTGGTGGGCTGCAGCAGTGTTCTCCGGAACACAAACCCCGCCATCGGGTAACCGGGCACGCGGAGGCTCCGGTACATCGACTGTGGCGCAGGGCCACCTGAGCTCCACGAGGCGATCCAACCCTGTTGTCCGACACCGGTTTCTCGACGTCTCCGACATGGCGACACCTGTTTCTACATGAACTGTAGGCAGACTGCATTTAACTAGCCTATATATATCTGCATGTCTTCTAGAGCGTATTTTGGGGAACTGTTACGTGTGTGCCGTTCATTGTATTACGTGTCCAATACAAGTCTGATGTGTGTTTGTGCTTCGGCGTGCTGCTTCTATCTCTTTCTGGAGTGATCCTGCACCCAATAACATCACAGCTACCCTACACGGGGGAAGGGGATTAAAGGGATGAAAAGAAAGGAGAGAGAGGGAAGAAAGTACTCGCAGTACGGGATCTCAGAAAACGCTAAATATCCGAGCAGCCTTTAAAAGTAGCGAGTAAGACCGTACATCACAATGCTGTTCGCATATACCAGTAGACGCTGGAAATGGGCCGGAACACCAGGCTGCGTTTTGGGGCTATGGAGATATTCAGGTTTTTGTCAGATCCCTTGGTCCGTAAAGTTTTTTGGTAAATAGTATATACCGCAAAAGGGCCTGGTATGAGGCGAGGAATGCCTCGCATTAGGAGAAAGCATTTTTTCCTCTCCTTCTTTTCCCCATTTCCAACCCCTATTTCCCCCACCCAATTACAGAGTAGCAAACCGGAATCTCGCATCTGGTCAACATCTGTGCCTTTCCACACTCTCTCTCTCTGATGGTTGTAATTTTTTGGAAATTTTTTCAGAACATTTCGAGGCCTTAAATCAAGATTCTGTATCATAGAGTTGCTGGAGTTTGTTTCTCTCTAGAATGCAACACATTTAATTTAAATCGCTCGAGCGCTTGTTTCATGAAAGCATTTCTCAATTTTACATATATTTGAATAAAGAAATCGGAGTTTTGCCTGAGCTAAAGCTTCCTGTTAATTTTCATCACAGATGGCGCCTAAAAGTCCCTGTGGCATAATCAGTAGACTGTTTCGACAAGACCAAGGAGGTTTAAAAATATTTAACAAAGTAGCAATTAGTAATATAAATTTAAAATTTATAAATTTCAAGGAAGTTCTTGCTTCGCCGAAGGAAGCGGCCGCATCTCACGTCGGCTCCGTTTTCCAAAGAATTTCGCAGTGATTATCAGTCATTCACTCGATGAATTTAACACCAGCGTACGCAGGAAGTCACCAAGATTCTACTGGCACCATATTCAAGGTGGGAAACGACTTCCTTCCGAATTAGAGAGGTCTTGACCCACGCCCGACCGGCACCACGCTAACCCTTACTGGAGTAGTCCGCATGGTGGACGTCACCAGCCACCCGAGGGGTCACAATGATGCAAGTCCAAGTGAACGGGGAGGACATCTCCCCCGAAGAGTTTCTTGAGGGCAACGGTTGGTGCACCATCAGATACAAGACCCAATCTAACCGCGAGGAGCAACACCCAGAACGGAGCCCACTCCCACACCGGCGAGGGAGCGAACGGCAACCGACAGCGTTCGCGTCAATAGCAGCGTAACGTAAAGCAGCAAGTCATCAGGAACAGCAAAATGCCACTACTCCCACGAAAAAAAAAATAAATTGTGGGGTTTTACGTGCCAAAACCACGATCTGATTATGAGGCACGCCGTAGTGGGGGACTCCGGAAATTTGTACCACCAGGGGTTCTTTAACGTGCACCTCAATCTAAGTACACGGGTGTTTTCGGATTTCGCCCCCATCGAAATGCGGCTGCCGTGGCCGGGATTCGATCCCGCGACCTCGTGCTCAGCAGCCCAACACCATAGCCACTGAGCAACCACGGCGGGTACTCCGAGGAAGTGACTTCAAGATCGTGATACGACCAAGAGGAGGCCTCGACGTTGCCAAGACCGGAACCGTGCGCCTCGCATCGGCCATTTACCAGGCGGCCAACGTGCCGGCGCAAGAAGCAGGGGAGGACACCGTGTGTTCCAACAACCGCCATAACATCATTGTCGTGAGTACACCCCACGCTACTCATGGCGCGAAGTATAGACAATTAGAAGCCATCACCATCGGTGATCGCCGCCACGAGGTCAGTGCCTGCGAGACGGCCCCCGACTACACGGTGAAGGGAATAATCAGGGGAATCCCGTTGGAGGAGGACGCCAAGTCTATTCACACCAACATCATTCATGGACGCAACCCCCACGCCGTGGCAGCCAAACGGCTCAGTAATACCAAAACGGTCATAGTGGCCTTTGAAAGACCGCGAGTGCCTTCCTATGTCAGGTACGGCGGCGCCCTCCTTCCCTGCGCCCTGTATCGTAGGCAAATCGACATGTGTCACTGCTGCGAAAGAGTCGGTCACCGCATGGACGTGTGCCCCAATCCTCAGGACAAAGTGTGCCGTGGTTGCGACGCCATTAACCCAGGCCCCGACCCCCAGTGCTCCCCCCGTTGCAAGCTGTGCGGGGGAACACACATGACGGCGGATCGCAACTGCCGCGCACGATACAAGACCCCCTACGTCGTGACAAAGAGGCAATGGGAACGACGCAGGGCCGCCGAAGAGGCGGAAGAGGCCGCCAAAGCCACCAGCTCCGCCGGCAAGTCCCGCTCGAGATCCAGGACCCGCAGCCGAGGCCGCTCCCGGTCCCGGAGCCGCACCCCGGACTCCCGGAAGCAACGCCGGTTGCGCAGTCGCAACCCCCAGAAGGACCGCAACGAGAGACACCGAGACCACCGAGAAGGTGAGCTGGGCAGATGCGGTCACCGGAAAACGAGCACCAACCACGAAGGCTGGCGACAAAACACCCGCTAAGACAGAGACGGAGATAGCTAAATTAACACAGGCGATACAAGCGCTGCAGAAGCAAATAGAACACATGCAGACACAGATTCGTGCAAAAGACGAACTCATAGAACAACTCCAGCATGCCGTGAAAAGCGGTACTGATACAGAGGCCATGCAGGAAACACAAGAACTCATAGAGGACGACGAGGTCGTATGCCCCGACACTAAACGCAGACCCACTCCCACAGAGATCACGCAGGAAACACAAAAAGAACCCATAGAGGACGACGAGGTCGAATTCCCCGATACTAAACGCAGACCCACTCCCGCCCTTACAGAAGCAACACGACGCAAGCGCATGCGCGCAGCGATACGCGATGCGCGAATAGATGCACTCGAGGCTCGCTTAAGCAATCTCGAGGAAACCATCATCGCGTCCATCACGCCTACCATCCAGCAGAGCTTGGTGAGCGTTCACCTCCGACTGTCCAGATTAGAAGCCACGAACAGCACGATCGTACCGTCGCATAGGGAAGCGGCGCAACACATGTAACAACATATAAACATGGCCCGACACCCACCTAAACAAAAACACACAATATGGCAGTGGAACTGCAGAAGTTACCAAAACAAACGAGCGCACTTACAACAATACCTGAAAACGATCCCCGAACGCCCAGACGTCATCATATTGCAAGAAACGAACGGCCCCGCCAAACTCACGGGGTACCAGTCTATACCAAGCAAGGCGGAGAAACCAAACGTCACCACGCTGGTCAAGCGAGCGCACACAGCTATCGAACACGACACTAAAGTCAGAGACATTGCAAACGTCCTAACAGAACTAATTCCACCACGCAAGACGCGCAACAGCATCTTCGTACTCAACATCTACATCAGTCCCAGATGCCGCCAGCACCGCTTCCATGCTCTCTTCAAACGGGCAATCGACATCGCCCAAGGGCAACAGATTTTCATTGGGGGGCGGGGGGGGGGGGGACTTTAACGCGGTGCACACGGCGTGGGGTTACAAGCATGATTCAGCCCAAAGGCACGCATGTGTGGGTAACGGTGCAATAGGCCGAACTCGAACTCGTCACCGACCCCGCAGCATCAACAAGGCAGGGCAACAGCGTCAGCACCGACACGACGCCGGACCTTACTTTTACGTGCAACACTCGCCAAGTCACTTGGACAAACACCATGCAAGACTTGGGAAGCGATCACTACAGCATTTGCATAACGGCAGAAGACGGCCAGCAGGAACACAATGCCGGTCGCCAAATGAAGATCACCAACTGGAATCAACTACGCAAACATCGTGACAAGCAACAGGTGGCAGACATCAAAGACATAGACCAATGGACCGACCAACTGCGGCGGGACATCGAGCGCGTGACGCAAACGATCTCGTCAAAAGCTGGGCTCGATACAATAGACTCCCGGTTACTGCACATGTGGGAAGCCAAGACCCACCTGCAGCGCCGATGGAAACAACAGAGACACAATAGGAGACTGCGTAAACGGATAGCGCAGCTCAACAAAGAAATAGAAAAGCACGCGCTTACCCTGCAACGACAACAATGGGAAGAGAAATGCGCGGAGATGGACAGTCAACTCACCACGCGTGGCACGTGGCAGATGCTGCGGTACCTGATAGATACCGCCAACACTAAGACCGCACACATGCAAGGCATATACAAAATCATACACGCTTACGGGGGAACGGAACAACATTCTTACGGGATGCGGAACGCCTTTACATATCTCAACGCCACCGCTAATACATTCGGACTACACGGGAGAAAGCAACGTGGCCCTGGACGCGGAATTCTCCGTTGCCGAAATCCAGGCGGCCCTCGTCAAACTCAACACCAAGTCGGCCCCTGGCCCCGATCGAATATCCAATAGGGCACTGCGTAATCTCGATTACGGATCAATTGAGAAACTGACAAAATACATTAAAAAGTGTTGGGCGCACGGCAAGCTACCACAGCAATGGAAAGAAGCAAAGATCATACTGATACCAAAACCCGGCAAGAAATTACAGCTAGAGAACCTGCGCCCCATCTCCTCACGTCCTGCGTGGGCAAGTTATGGAGCACGCGTTTCTCAATAGACTCACGGATTACCTCGAGGACAACGAATTATTTCCACACACCATGATTGGGTTCAGAAGACATCTTTCCACGCAAGACGCCCTTCTGCAACTAAAACACCAACTCATAGACAGTCCGGGGCGCTCGACGAGAGCCATTCTCGGGCTGAACCTGAAGAAGGCCTTCGATAGCGTTCGCCACGATGGCATATTACGACAAATAGACAAGCTAAATCTCGGACTGCGAACGTACAACTACATTCGAGACTTCCTCACGGGAAGAAACAGCTCGCATGCGAGTGGGACAACTCGACTCAGATCAAATCAACATCGGGAGCTCGGGCACCCCGCAGGGCTCGGTCATCTCGCCGATGCTCTTCAACCTCGTCCTGCTGGGGTTACCCGACCGATTGTTGCAAATAGAAGGACGGCACCACACGCTATACGCGGATGATATTACGATCTGGACGACAACGGGCAGCGACGGAGCGATCGAGCAATGTTTACAGCAGGCCATCCAGTGCGTGGAAAACTACCTGGTGGGCACGGGACTCACTGCTCGGCCGGAAAAATCCTAA